>NW_009708992.1:0-35978 GCF_000703405.1 Apaloderma vittatum
TTGTGGCTGAAGTGCAGGACCCGATATTTGGTCTTACTGAAATTCACGGAATTGGCCTTGGCCTAGCATTTACATTCCTACTGATATCCTTTTGAGGGACCAGGACATTAGCATACAGTGGCTTTTTGGAGCACATTTAAAAAAAAATGAACTAAAAAACCTATGCAACTACAAAGTAGCTACATGGTTAGGAAATGTTATTAACTATAACTGTTAAAAGCATCCTTATTACTATATGCTCATTTTAAATTAAAGACACATTGTCTTTATTGAAAATCTGGCCTGACTCAAGCGCTAAATTACCACTTCTGCTGTCAGTGTCTATGTGTTTCCATTAGCCTAGACTTTTAAGATTTGTAGAATACTATCAGTATTTTAGATCTTGCATAAAAAGAGAACTAAAAGTATATCTTTGTGATTGAGGAATTTCCCCTTTTACTCTCCTTTCTTTAAAACTAACTTCATTTTCCCTTTTCTGAACCAGGTTTATGTATATGGAACTTCTCCAGCAACATTAGTTTTCACAACAGGGAAGTGGACCACAATGCATCAGGTATGGGCATGAAAGCATATGGGATGACATTTTAGTTGATAAAGAATAATATTAAGTATTTCTAATAACAGCGTTTTATTTCTAAAATAAAATTGGATCAAACAAATATCTCTGGTGAATAGATTAATTCTTTTAACATTTTCTGAAATTTGCAGCATGCTATGTAAGTGATAAAGGATTCTGTTTCATCTTCCCATGTGTTACGTGATCTAGTCGAGAGGTGGCATCCCTGGTGACAGGGAGGCTGGATTAAGATGATCTCTAAGGTCCCTTCCATCTTAGGCCATTCTATGATCTTGTCTTGCTTGAAATCAGGTTATCACAAAAAGGCTTGTCTCTACTTTCATTTTAATGAAACTGGTTTTAAGATATGAAATATTCTCTTAACTTCAGAATACTTCAGCACTAGCCCAAACAAATATTATTTTGTATAAACCAATCTTGCTGTCTTGACAGTTCATATCCTGTTTTTCTTTATTGTTTAATTGCTTTCTTTAGCCATTTAATTAAAAAAATAAATAAACCCTATTCAGCAGTGGTCATGGTCATCCTTATCAAAAATAGATTTGAACAAAGGCTATGAAAGAGAGAACAGGACTTTGAATGCTAAGTGTCTACTACTGATGTGAAGTCATGTTACCTCAAGAGTTCTGTGTCTGCTTTATTATGTTGAATACCACATCTATAATTCTATGATTAGCCAGACTGTATAAAGATACAACAAAAGGTAAAGCAGAAATGCGTAATCCCTAAGATATTAGCAGGAGAGACATAGAAGACGAATGTGATGTTATAAGGCTGTATTTTCCATCTCTTCTAGAAGAAATAATTAAATAATTGTTTTTAGGCATACACATTGGTAAGCACATCAGCTTTACTTTGGAAAACCTGATTTAGACATTCAGAATTTTTATCTAAAATCAGTAAAAATAAAACCAAATTAAAAAAAGGAACTGAATAAAATTTGAGAAGCCCATATTGATCAAGTTCATTATATCTGAAAAGAAACAGGTATTATAAAAAATACTACCTGTTTAAAAATTCATTTTTAATGTAGGACAATATATACCACAGTTATGTATATGTCTAGTTAACTAAGTATTTCCAGTGAAATGTGTTTCTAACCAGGGTAACAAAGAAGCATAGCAGAGGTTTCCTTATTTGTAATAAGATTTCTATAACATTTAATTCCACAAAATTCAGACTGTTTTAACGTAGCATTTCCTAATAGAAGCCTTGTTGTGAATTAACCGCAGCCAGCAACTAAACATCACAGGACAAACTTATTAACGTATTGTTAAAGTTTCAGAACTAAGAAAACAAAAAAGTTTTCATTTTTTTCTTCTCTGTTAGAGAGAAATGAAATACTTAGAAGTATTTTGTTTTAAAATTTTGTTTGGAAAAAAGAATTGAATATAGCATAGATCTTTTTCAAAACAAAGTATTTCCATTGGTTCTTCAGAACTTAAGTAGTAAAAGTACCTACAATTTACCTTGTATATCTGCAGTAGCACATCTGTCCAAACTCGTTTGCTCATTAACTCAAATACGCTGTCCTCCAGTATGAATAGATTCTTGTCGCTACGTATGTCTGAGTTTTTCATATCTCCTTTCTTCAACTCAGCCATTTGACCCTTCAGATAAAGGAATAGGATTTATTTTTGATATTCATTTCACCAGTTCGGCTGGGAAATTCACAAGAGGACAATAATTAATCAATGGCATACATGACTGATAAGCTCTTCTACAGTGCCAATGGTGATCAGCGTTAGCAGCAAACGGTAAATGGTTCTATCTCAAGAATAAGAAGCACAATTCAGAACTGACAGGAGTTGAAAACGGCAATCAGGACAGAGAGGCAAAAAAAAAGATATTTTAAAAAAATTGTTAAATCAGCAGAAAGCAGTAAAATGAATTCTACTTTGAGAAAACATATCTGTTAGAAATTAATCACAGGTGTCAGCAGTATCAGAAAGAATGGCAGTGAAAAAATAGGGCAAGAGAGTATAAATGTTGGTGTCAACTTAAATTTCTGTTGAACTTCATGCATGTGCTCATATTTATGCACTCCAAAACAGTCATCACAATAGGAATATTCATGGTCCACAGTAGACTTCCATTAGTCTTCAAAGGATTGATGCTAAGCACACAGTCTTTGATAAGAAAATAACAAAAAAATTAATCAAAACAATGAAACACACACAAAAAGTCCCAAACCTACCTTCAGTGCAGTTTGTAATTTAATCCATTCCTTATAATCACCAGGTGCAAGCAGAAATTCTGGCATAACATGAGGAAGATATGCTCCTTGGCTTCTAAAATTGTAAAGCAGGAAAATTTAAGAGGTAGGCAACATAATTATTTGTAGGAGGAGTCCAAGTTTTTCAACTTGCTCAATTCATGTGTAAGCTCTTCTGAGTTCTACCTGACTTCTATTGCTTTAGATAGCTTCTGTTTATGAAATTCATGTTCAATTCCTATGTCTACAACTAAAGGCTAAAATCACACACAACCGTGGACAAGACAGGGGTTTTTTATGAGAATTGCTTGTCCGTAAAGGATTTATTACAGCACAAAGCATCAAAATACATAATACCTATTTCCATGTGAAAGCCAAAGGACCAGTGTTACATAACATTAGCAGAATTAAAACTTGATGATGCTTTTATCTGCCTGCAGGTCTGACATTTAAAGGCAGGTGTTTCAAAACTGTTAATTGTTAAACTGACCTGCCTTTTTAATTTAAAAAAAATCCTTCTCATTAACATCAGTATTTAACACAATGCCAGTTATCCAAGATCAGTATTTTCATATTGTTAAGAAGTTTTTCCTCAAGACACACAGCTTGTAACAAATTAGTTTGTTGTATTGTAAAATACTTAAACTTTTCCTTTACTGCTGTAGTAATGTACCAAGGAAACTTTTTGAGGGAAGGAAAATAAAACTGATGTTGGAGTTTTGTTTGAAACAGTGAACAATATCTATTGGCTTTAGTAAGCAGAAAATTTGGAAGATTAACTATGTTTTATTTGAACGATGCTGACCAAAAGGTAGTGGTTGGGGGAAGAAAGCTGAGAACTCTGCTTCTATTTGCAGAGTAATCTCCTAAGCTTCCTTGGGAGGGAATTTGCACAAACCACAATTTGTGGAATGAACATGTAGGAATAGCAGATCACAGATGAATTATTCATATTTAGGCTGGCCCTAGGTGTCCTCATTACAAACTCTCATGCCAGCAATGCAGGTATCAGACATTCGTGTACTATGATCTATAAACACTCTTAACTTGGGAAGAAATGCAAATATTCTGGGTGATCCTTAAATGCACAAGTAGGAAAACTTCCATAAACCAGGAACAGTGAAGAAATCTGATAGGACTCACACAAACTAGTAGAGGCAGAAACTAACAGGAAATAGAAAGCTAGGCGCATACTGAGTTCCAATTTAATCACCTAGCACTGAATACATGTAAAGCACAAGAGTGCGGCTAGAACTGCTTTTCTCTGCCAAGCTGTATCATTTTGCTAGGATGGTTAGAGATTACTACTTCATTTCCAGTCATCAGATCTCATCAATCATCAGTCATCAATAGGGTGCTGGGTGCTCGGGTGCTGAACATAGCATTGACCAATTGGCTACCACTCCTATTCTGCTCTGAATAAGTCAGTGAGTTAGACAAAATTTAGCAAGACTGAAGGCATTTATTAAAATTTTGCTATTAAATAGCTTTCCAAATTGTCTGAGAAACTACCTTAGAAAGACATAAGTATTTCTTTCCAATCACTATTATGCTTAGCAAAAGGGGTAGGGATCCACTCACTCCATAACTCATTATCGCTTTAAAGCAGGCAATCAACATCATGTATGCTAGTTTCAAGATGCCTAGATTCCCTGGAACATCTCAGTGGGAAGTCTGGAAATCAGAGCTATCAGGCTCCGCTAGGAGAGAACTTGGACCCTATCTGGGAGTGCTCCTAAAGTAGCCCATGAAAACTCTTTAAGGAAACTTCTGTGGATGAATATTTTGATGGAAGCTTCTGAAGAGACTTTGTTAGATGTAGCTTCAAGCATAAGGTATGCAAGAGGAAAGAAAATTGACTGCCTCCTTGCCAGAAGCTGCCAGAACACAAAGAAAATAAAGTATTTTGGAAGACATTTCTGGTACAACCTTAATATAAGCGTATTAATGACTTACTTTCATTTATTCACTTATATCTTGAACAACAATTTCCACTTGTTCATTTTAATTGTCAGGAATAAATGCTTTTATTCGCATTTTACAATAAAGAAACTTGAGATAAAGAAGATATAGAGACACTCTGTCTCAAGTGCAATTACTCAGCGAACTGGGTCATATTAAAAAGTATATTCTCAGCTTCACAGCATAGGCATCACCCTATCCAAATTCAAGAAGTGCTCAGGGTTTACCTTGTCTGCTCAAGCCACCTGACATAATCAGGATGAAGAAGAGTGCTTCCCCGAGCTGATAACAACCAAGAAGGTTTTCTGGTATCTTCAAATATTGGGTGGCATGCACAAACTTGGAGGAGTATTGACAGTAGATATCACTGTCATTCAATGAGAAATTATGTTATTTTGGTTCTTTGGTACTGACTTAATCCATCAAACAATGAGTTACAGAAGAGATATTAAAATATTTGAAGCTAGATAGAAGTAATATCAGGGCTAATAGATAAAAAGTGAAGCCTCTATTAAGCTGAGTAAAATCTCTTACTGAAGGGTGAAAGGCTGATCAACTCCACCCTTGAAAAGTAGTTACCCATCTATCTATTAACAGGGGTAACAGCATTCAAAAGAGGAAGTATATCTTGTTATTCTTCACTGCTCTAAGAGTTGTGCAGAGAATTGGCTTAACACTAGACCTAAGGCAGTGGCAACAAAAAAGGATTTTCCTAGGTTTGGAACTCTGACTTCAGAAAAAATATCAATATGCTGATTAGATAAATAAGAAAATCTCTTTAATCTACTTAGACTTTTCAACATCATGGCATCATATCATACTGTGCTCAGTTTTGAACAAAACTGGTGAAGGGACTAGAGCAAAAGCCTTGTGAAGAGCAGCTGAGGGAATGGGTTGTTTAGCCTGGAGAAAAGAAGGCTGAGGGGAGGCCTTCTCATGCTCTACAACCACCCGAAAGGAGGTTGTAGTGAGGTGGCTGCCAGTTTCTTCGCCAAAGTAACAAGCAATAGAAAAAGACGAAATGGGCTCAAGTTATGCCAGGAGAGGGTTAGATTTAGTATTAGGAAATTCTTCTTCACCACAGACAGTTATCAATCATTGGAACAGGCTGCCCAGTGATGTGATTGAGTCACCATCCCTGGAGACATTTAAAAGATGTGTAGATGTGGTGCTTAGGGACATGGTTTAGTGATGGACTTGGCAGAGTTAGGTTTAGAGTTGGACTCAATGATCTTAAACACTCCAAACAAAAAGATTCCATGATTCTATGGTGTCATATACTCAATGTCTTGCTCTCTGGAAGGATGTAATCAGCAGGGTGGTATTAGTAAGAGGTTTCAATTCATGATGGCAAGACATTCTTCAGCAATCCACTGCCTCATGACTGTAGTCTTTAAGATAGAATGGGAAAACATCACGTAATTTATCCATCAATTTTTATTTAGTATCAGAATGGATGTTGACATTGTAGAAACAGGAATCTACATTACTGATGAAAGGCAAAAGACACTGTTTTGCCACTGCCATAATGGTTCCTCCAGTTCAGCTGCATATTATCTAAAATTCAAAGAAGAGTGCTATTGCACCTCTTTTTAAAATAAAGGACATGGATGAAAGTTACAAATAAAGTTCCAATGTTGTTGAAACAGTGTGTATTGCTCTCAGTATGAGATCAGATACAGCTACATCACTGTCCATTATTCTTCAGATGAAAATCTTGCATTTAGAACAGCATGTAAAAGACAGGTTTTAAATGACTTTAGAGCCTCTTGAAATCCAGATGAGGATGCTACAAAGAAGCAGAGATGCTGTATTTCAGGGCTTCTAATGATCTCTAAGGATCTCATGACATTAGACTCTCTCTGAAGTTAATACTCTTCCCTGTTTTTCAATAGCAACAGCCAAGAAGGATGAAGAAGAATTTAACTGTTTTTATTTGCACCATCTTTGATAGTATTATGTGACAAGATAAGATTATCAATTAAGGTAACTAACAGCTAAATCTGTTCAGCAGCAGGCATAGTGCTTCCATTTCTTAGCATGTTATTAATATGGAAGACTAATAGATTACGAAGTAAGCCTACAAAATTTTTGCTAAAGCCAGTAATTACAGGACAAAGAGCATCAGTGGAATGGTAAGATCACTAACAACAAACCTGATCTGACTAGCTACTGAGTAAGGAATGAAGTTGAGAGTCATCTTCTTTCATAATTAAGGGAGCAGAGTTCCTGTGGAATTTCTGTGTTGAATATAATCCTACCAAAGGACACCCCAATTAGTGCAAACTGCAGAAGACGACCTTGGTAAAAATTAATTAAAGTTTATAATACAGAAAACTTAGACAACAAAAGATGCAGTATAAAGGAAAACCTGAACTTATATCATTCAGTTGGAATTATGTTTGAACTATGCTAATCAAAAAAAATGGAAAAAAAAAAGATGCATGCATGCCTATTTTATTCTGTACTTACTTAAGGAAAGCAAGCAATGTAGAATGTAGCCGGTGGAGCTGTAATATCCCTTCAACTGGATCAAGGCTCAGCGACTTGGTTAATGTATGGCCTGATAACACTTGTCCACTCAGATGGAATAACATGTCAAACAAAGTCTTAGTACCTTTGCCAAGTTTTTGTTTAAATGTGTTTTCTTGTGGAGAGGTCATCTGGGCTTTACACACGTTACTAAGAGAGAAAAAGCTTATGATATTATTCTTTTAAATGCACAAACCAAGCTAACAGTATATATCACAATGACAAATTTAATAAACCATGAAACAAAAACAGCAGCAAGAAGGTTGAAAAGTATAGCACTTTTTACCTTTTACACACTTTTCACGCTAAGGTAAGAATTTTGAACTGCATGAAATATTTAATAAGTATATGTGAAATATTTCGTAAATAAATTTGTGTTTGTCACTGCTGTCTGCCAAACATCTTTGACTTCTATCATGTTTATAAATGTCTATGTGTTTGTGTCCCAGGAGACTGGCTCCTTCATTATCTAGTAGCAAGCTAGACAAGATCACCTAAGTGATGCCACTAAGACTGATACATTTCCAGGGTGTTTGCAAGACTGTTGATTATGAAATTTGCTTTCCAATCTGTTTCTTGATCTTTAGAGTATGTGGAAGGAAAAACATATTGTTAAAACACTTATTTATACCACTAAAGAAGGGAAAATTGCGAGAACTGTGTTCATTCTGTGATTCTGGGAGGAGAATCAATTTCAGTTAAGAAGGTGACAGATGGTTTGAACTGCATATTTAACATACACTGCATTACGATATATCAGAGCATCACAGTTGGAAATACATTTTACAAAATGAAAAATAACACCTGAATGACATTTTCAAATAAACAGCACATAGATGTTCCAATTTTAATATACTGCATTGTATTAGAGCATGTTTACATTCCTAAGATCATATCCAAAACATTTCATTATATATGTTAACATGTTATTAGGCAGACATACATTAGCTCTTAGCAGATATGAATTACCTTCTTAGTGAACGTGGTATTGAAATAGGATTTTGCCCATTAGACCAACCAAAGAGAGTGAACCAATTCTTAACAGCAGTTAGGGTTTTCTGAAAGAAGATGTACTCCTCCTCATCTTCATCAGGATAAAATGAAAATCCAGATTTATTTTCTCTCCCATCATTCTGAGTGTCAGTTTCAGTCTCTTCACTCTCTTCGCTTTCTTTGCTTTCTTCACTGAGAGCGATCATTTCATTGCTCTCATTTTCAGAAGTAGTCTCTGACTCTGAATGATACCAAAAAAACACAAAAACCCATAAAGATTCCTTATTTCCTTACTTTTGTCTAGTACAAAAACAATTTTGTTTTTTAAACAGACAATTGTTTTCATTAAACAAAGAACTGTGAGACAACGAATGATCACCTTACTTCAGGAGTAAACAAGTTAAGTGACACATACATGTCTTGGGAATAGAATAATTTATATTCTTGGAATCTAATTTCACTTAAAGAAAAAAATCATTACCCAATCAGAAAAAATAAACTCAGGCATGGCTTACAAAACCACAGACAGCAATCTTAAAGAAACAGTCTTTCTTACAGTACCAGTAGGTATAGCTTCACCAGCTAAGACAACGGTAGTTCTCCACCCAATCACATGGTGTGGCTCAGTGACTGGCTTGTGTTCCAAGAGTTCATCAGGTACTGTGTAGGCATAACTAAGTCTACATCCCAATCTCTAAGACTTTGCATTTTTCTGCTTTCTGTTAGCCCTTCTCTCCCTTAAATTCTGACCTGGTCAAAACTTAGATTATATATTTTAACAACTATGAGCTGACAGCAACATCAATATTATTATTTAATGAAAAGTAGCTAAGAAAACGAACAATAATTTTCTTCACAGCACAAACAATTTAGATGATTCTGTCCCTGAAGGTGTATTTTAATATTTTTGCAGTTTTAATGTTTCATTAAATAATGCAAAAATAAAACTAATACCTTTGACAGTGAAAAAAAACCATCATGCTAGGACTGAAGAAGAAAAACAATGCAATATGGAAAAAAGAGACATCCTTTCTAAGATCATCATGCAGTCAGATCTGAGTTTGTGCAGTTCTGCCAGCTGACAAGATTACTTTCCCCGCCTTGTCACTGCCAGCTTTGCCAGAGGTTATTACCTTTTCAGATCTGAAACTGAGTTCGTCTTGTGAACTCTCCTTAACATCATTTCACTTAAAATTAGTCATGTTGCTAAAGAAGTACTATTTAATCTGTTTAACTATCCCTGTTTGTCTTGGCAACACCTTAGAGAATGATCACACAAATATCGGCAGCTCTGCAAGAGTGGAATACTAACAATGAGGAAACAGCAGCAGTAAGTTCCACTGTTCTAATTTTCTAGTTAGAAAAATTAGCAGCAGAAAGAAAGCCGATGTCAATGGCCTCAGATACCAGTCACCTGACAACCTCATAGAAGATCTATTACTCTTAGTTCATAAGAAACAGTACCTTAACTGAACCCACTGACAATGGGTTTTTTTCATACAGCACCTGACAAATGCAATGAAAAAAATATCAAAGTCTAACCTGAGCGTACAGCTAGACCTTTGCAGAATATAGCATATTTACAGAGAGTATATGGTTGGTTAGTACATGGCTACAGAAACAACAATGCCTTTCTTAACAAGTAATCCCTCAGGTTTGTTCAGTCATCATTTTTCTACTGGCTCCTCCATGGATATGTTATGGCAAATGGGACATTGACTTTTTTTGGTTGTTTCCTTTGTTGTTTGGTTTGATTTGGTTTTTTTTGGTTTGGGTTGTGGGGTTTTTTTAAATAGTTTGACTGATCTCCATTCTACTCAGACTGCTCTATATTCTAGGTCAGGTGTCACAGGAGATGTCAGGCTCCCCGGTATTCATTGATTATATGTGCAGAAGTATTTCAGGCAAAGCTTTCAAAAGTGAGCAATATCTCTTTAAAGCAGTTAGCTGAAAAGCAGTTTTAAGAGGTCAAACTGTTTGAAGTGAACAGCTGCACTATACCTGACTGAGAATCTCCATATGCTGAGTCAGTGGTTGCACCAAAGGAACTTGAGGAAATACTATGGGAAAGCGATTGTGGAGTATAACATTGATGAATAATTTCTCCACTGCTGCTGTCTTCACCGTCTATAAAACAAGAGTACAAGCTGTACATGAGAAAACATTTTATTTTCTGTGCTCTAGCAGTTTATAAACAAAGATCTGCTTCTACAATTTTCTGGTTTGTGCTTCAAATAAATTTTCATTTGACTTATGACGAAAAACACATTTTGGTTATTAGAACGGGGGCAAAAAAAAATTAACTGTCTATTTTTTTCCATTAACTGTATGTTTTACAGGACAGGTTTTCATACTTGCTCAAAAGGACCTTTCAGAAAAGTGCCAATTCAAGGACTGTGTCATGAACAAAATATTCTTAAGGAATTCTTGATCACAGCTCTGCAATGTGTCTTAGCATACCATTATCAAGCTCTTTCAGACTCGACATGTATTTTGAAAATCAAGCTCAAAAGTATGCTTTATCAATCCACCAGTTCCATCAAAACATATGTTCTGACATTCTCATGTTGGCCTATGATAGGATTTCAGGACTCTCTGTTAGTTGTCTCTGATGTTACTCTCCAGAGAAAGACTAGAAGAGGAACCCAGTGTAGTTTCTAGAGGAGTAAACACACCAGTAAGAGAAGGAAGAACTCTGCATCCCTGGAGGTGTTTAAGGAGAGGCTGGATGTGGCACTTAGTGCTGTGGTCTGGCCGATGTGGTGGTGTTGGGTCATAGGCTGGACTGCATGATCTCAGAAGTCTTTTCCAGCCTCAACAATTCAGTGATTCTGTGATTATTATTTGTTTTGTTTGCTAGCAGTTATTTATATGGTTTGGAGAAGATAACAGAAGAAGATGGTGTTAGATATGTGGAAGTAAAGCCTTCCTGAATAGCTTTCAAAGCCACTGTGTTGCATAGATATGGTTTGGCCACATCAAACAGCATTCCACACCAAAATAGTCTACACTAAACTCAAGGACTTTAGCAGTAATAACTTGCTTCAAAACAGATACAAATTGATAGTGTGAATAAACCAACAAGTAATCAACAGGGCACAGAATTATCCCATTATTAATGGGATCAGTTATTATAAAATCATTACGTCATTTTTGGATTAATTCTGAAGGGAGATCTACAAAACATCTTCAAAAGACAAGCTTGCAAAAATCATCTCTTGATCAAAAAAAAAAAAATCACACTTTTATAAGAGAGAATACTTTTCCCCCTTTCCTATTTTCACATAATTGTGCTACAATCCATGAATGTGGTACCTATACCTATTTTATATATGAAAGAAACCCAACACATTACCTATCTTCTCACTAATCCCTTTTTCAACTTCACAAGTACCAACTCTTCCTTCTTAGATAGTCCGAGTTACACAATTTACGTTAATCTAGTCTTAGAATTCATAGTCTTCAAGTCTAAATCTATGTCGGACCTAGGGAACTACTTTGTTACCTCAAAAAAAATTGTCTATTTCATCAGAATATCTCAGATTTCAACATATTTGATCCTGGTTTTAGTTGGAGGCTGGACTAGATGACCTCCAGATGACCTTCCAACCTGAATTATACAATAATCCTAATCTCATTCCATAAACACAGCTAGTGTTTGATTACAGGCTTCCATTAGGCCTTAAAATATGCCTACACTCTCCAGTCTTCAAAGACTGTAATTAAAAAACCTGTAACCTACTCCCAACAGACAAACAATGATCACGTTTTATCATAGCATCACGTGACCTTCTTCTCTTTTGCATTCTTCATAACATATCTAGCTGTCAATATAATTTAAAGTATGTTAATTTATTCTCTATTTTCAGGGATGTTTTCTCTAGTCATACTTTAAAAACTTCATAAAGCATTCTGTAAGTTTTATGCTTGTTCAATATTTTTCAATAAACATTATCTAATAATGTATATAAATTTTGATCATTTACACCAAGAAAACATAAACTATAGACTGTTTTAGAAATTTAATTGCAGTAACCCCTTGTAAATAACACAGATAAATACTATCTTGATGATAACATCTCTATTATCAAACTGAAATCATTGATAATAATACTGGACAATTATAAGAGGTAGAATGTTGACTGCTTACTGCTTCTCAAGAAAATTCGTAGATCAGACTGGTGAGATGCCAAATATGGGTATAAAGTAAGAAGGCAATTCTCTGCTGTTGCAGCAACTTGAATTGAGAACCTGTTCAAAATAAAATGCAGAAGTAGTAGTTTTATGTTTAGCTATGGTAATCAAGATATTTCAGCACAAGAATAAAAGACAAAATTAAAGTGTCTAGACAAATTTTTTTTTCTGTTCTGATTCAGTAGGAGAGTACACAGATGGGACTGTACATGCTGAAACGGTGAATTTTAGTACAGTATTTGCATGTGATAGTTTTAATGCATAGATGTATTACTGATCTGAAAGTCCAAGAGTTAACATACATTTCATTAAGTAAATGAACTCTGTCTCTCTGAAAAAAACTCCACAATTAAAATTAGAGATGACATTTACAAGTGTCATTAAAGTAGACTGATAACTGGCTATATATATCCTATAAATTTTGACAGGGGAAGTTTCTTTGAAAAGTAACCTTTATTTTGACTTAACATTTATTCTATAAGACTACAGAAATCTCAGAATAAACACATTCAATTTAAAAACAGTAAGATATTGACTGCAATTGCTACAACATAATAGAAATTGATTTATATGTTCCAATGTTTACTATAGTGTCTGTACATTCTGTAGCAGTCATATTAATGTGCAGCGACCCACCTTTTAACCCTTTGTACTTTACCTCAGACTCTCAGGATGCATTCAACAAGCAAATTACTGTCATCAGTGGATCCCTGCTAGCTATCATGTATATATGTTCCTGGCTCACTGCAACCAACAAGTAATCCAACTGTGCTTACTCCTATGTCACTACATAGCTGTGTTTTTACTCCCTGTTAACTTATTATTTAACATTACTATTAAATATTCTAAGCTGTCAAAAATACAAAAAAGTGTATGAAAATAATTAAATCAGCATGCCGATATCCATCTTCCTTTAGTATATTGACAATCATGTGTAATGAAAATATGCCTTGAACAGAAAAAGAAAATATTTTCTATTTTCTTTAAACTACATATTGAAGAGTAAATTCCTATTTAATGTAAATTTAAATTTATGTTAAAATATATTAGAGGACCTTTGAGATTAATTTACAAGATGATATAATTAGCTTCCACTGCTTTCTTAACAGAATAATATAATCAAGGAAACCAGAAACGTTTTAGAAGTACAAGAAAGTAACTTTTCTTTTCCTCTGTAACTTTAAAAAAAAGTAACTTTTAAAAAAAGTAACTTTTATTTACCTCTCTAAACACAAAATTTTTAGATGCTGTTTGCAGAGGAACTTTATTAAATAGAGAAAAGCCCCAGCAAAATCCATAACCATCTTTCTATTTGTAAATATTTGGTTTCCAGGTTCATAGCTAACACTCCTCCCTGGTTTAGGCTGCTAAAAACCCAAAAAGGGCATGTCTCCTTGGCTGCTGTGGTATTACAGTAAGAGAATTGAATACGCTCAGCCAATAACAAACACAAAGCAAATACATTCCTAACTAAGAAATTTAGAAGCTTCGGTCTTCATAAGGTGAAAACAAGATTAGACAATGAAGTGCCTGTGCTGGCTGAGCAGCACCAGGAAACCTCAAGTGAGAGACATGACTAAATCCCTCCTTCAGGGGACAGAGAACCTCATTTGCCAGCCTGACCCTTCATCTAGGGAGGTCTGCTGCTCGCCTGGGGCTTCGATCCAGGATGCTGCTAAGAGACTGATGCAGCTTGTCTAACCCTTGGCCCTGCTGTTCTTCCACATGGGCACCACTGAAGGAGATAGAACACATCAGGCATGACTGAATGGCTTTGGGGAGAATGGCCAGGGGAATGGGGCACCGGTGCTCTCTTCAGTCATGCTGGTGTAAGAGACTGCATTAAAATTGTTTGTCTCAACCTTGCTGAAATTGCCCGCGAAGAAACTTCAAGGCTGCTGTTTGCAAGCTTGGACCACTGATAAGCTCCAGACAACAACTTCAGAGCCCAGCCCAGATAAGCCACAGGACTTGACTTGACTACTGATACAAATTAAGGGTGCAGCTCAGATAAGCCACGGGGCTCAAAGTCCTGAACAACAACTTCTGGACCTGATACGGCAGCTGTCTTGCAAGCCCACCGGTTTGCAAGCCCACCAGGTGTAACTGTTGATAGGGTGGGTGCCCTGCAAGGCGAAAATGGGCTCTCTGGGCACTTATGCATGCTCCACCGATGGAGGCAACGCTGGGGGGGGTGAAGATCGCTCCTGACGACCTCCATACGCATGCGCTAACCAGGCGGAGAATGGGCAAAGCGTCTCCTGAAACACTATATAATGCCACCGTGAACAGCTATTCTTTGGAGATCTTCCCCACCGAATCGAAACAGGCGGACCTGCGAGACGTCGCTGGATCTGTGGTGGTAGCTATACTTCTTGTTATCTTGAACTTTTACTGCTTTACTTTTCCTTTTCCTTATCTCTCTTTCCTATCGCTCTCCAGTGGTTGTTAGTCAATAAAGCATTTTGCTTTTGTGACATCTGACACCGTTTGTGTCTTGATTTCACCTTTGTGATCAAAACGAATCACCTTGACTCTAATCCCTATCAGGTATAACCGGGTCAAGACAGCTGGTGAGGGAAAAGAGCTTGAGGACGAGTGCATGGATCCTGCAAGTCAACAACTGATTCCATAACTGACATTGACAGTGAGGATTCAGGTCGTGTAACCGTGGGTCTATCATGGCTGCAGTGACCATGAGACGTCTAGTTGACAATTCTGAAAGGAGTAAACAAGGTAAAAAGCCATATTATAACGTTGGAATTCAGAAGAGCAGACTTTGGCCAGAAAAGAGCCACGAGGATGAAGATGGGACTGAAGAACCTGTCATATGAGGAGAGACTGAGAGTTGCAAGTGCTCAGCCTAAAGAAGAGAAGGCCCAGGGGGTCTTACCTACATGTATAAACATCTGATGGGAGGGAGTAAAGAAGATGAAGCCAAACTCTTCTTGGTGATGCTCAGTGAGAGCACAAAATGCAATGGGTACAAAATGAAATACAAGAATTTCTATCTAGTCATAAGAAAATAAAAAAAATTTACCATGATTGTGGCTGAAAGCTGGAAGAGTCTGCCCAGAGAGGGTTGTGGAATTTCTGTCTTTGGAGATATTCAAAAAACAACTGTAAAACAGTGTGAATTCTGAATTGAGGAGAGGGTTTGAAGATGGGTCCTAGATTATTTCTGAAGGTTTATTCAAACCTCAACCATTCTGTGATAATAAATATCAACCCACTTATTGGCCATCTGTTCACTCATCATCATTACCTATTTTAATATGGTGTTTCCCCAAAAGTGCAATTTGAATGGAAACTTCAAGAAGAATGATTCAGCATCTACAAAAACTTATCTCAGTTTCAAAAGATAACAGTCCATTCAAAGGACTTGCTTAAAATCATCTTGTATCACTGACATTTATCTGGTTACAAAGCTAGAAGTCCTATGCAACATATTTAGTCTGTATTTGTAGCAGAGCTTAACTAAATAATATAAAAGTCTGTTAGAATGAGATACCTGTGTTGCTAGCAAATGTGAAGTTACTAAATGTGTTAAATTATTCAGTGTATTCAGTTTTATAATGCTTAATAAAGCAAGGAAAAAAAATTGTTATCTACTTGAGCCATCATTGCCACTGTTATTTCAGTGCTTATTCTCAATACATATTTTCAAAGAACACAGAGCAGGAGATTGGTCATTAAATATATTGTGTTTACCAACATCTGAAACCTGATGATCACCAAAACTAAAGCTCCAGCTGTGAAGACAAAAATATACCATGCAAGACACTGTATAAAAGCAGTTTGTTGGCTTCTCTTAAATTAACTCTGATATTCTTCATTTGTTTGTTTTAATGTTTGTGAAAAGACAAAAGAACATGAATAAAAATATATTTACCCTTTTTATTTTGCTCTACAACATTTCAGACTTTTTTTAAGTAGAAACAAGTTGATTTATTTTGTACCGGTGTACTCTAAATGCTATAGAAATACAGGCATAGTTAAATAATCCTACTTCAACAGTATTCATCAAGAGACACAGAGAACAGGTAGAAATTTCTAAAGAGAACGACACATTTCTGTAGCAACATTGCTTCGGTAAGCTAAAAAAATATTGAAGGGAAGCTGACACTACTCATTTAGGAAACAGAATAAACTCCTTGCAGAATGGGTTAGTGCCAAAAAGAAACTTGACATGACACTGAGGCATTTTAAAGATCTTTAGGAACAAGGAATAACCTATATGGAGGAAACAAGAAGTTGTAATTTAAAAATAAATAAAGACCTGCTCTTCTCCCTCTCCCAGTATTTCTCAAACAGAGAAATGAGGGAACAGGAAGGGAGAGCAGTTCCTCAACACTGAGGAGCCCTTATCCTTTGTAGCAAGATCTCAGGCTTCCACAGCAGTCTAGTACAATAATAAATAGTGACAGACTCACGATTTCACACAATATACAAGACATACAGCTGGGAAAGTAGCTATAGCATGTGTTTTCTAGTAGTAACAATTATGTCAGTTCCTAATTTCTGAATGATGGACACTTTAGCTGGCAGGGACCACCAAAACTGTAGAAAGCCACAAGAATAGAAAAGGCGTGATTAACGAGTTCGGACCATCTTGGTTTTCAAAAGCACTCCCAACTATCTGAAGTAGGTCAAAGGAAAGCAGCAAAGAAGCATGCAAATATCAAGAACTCCGTTTTCTAGCTCCCTGCTCTCTTCAAATCTAAATCGTACTGAAAGAAATTGACAGCTCTGGATCTCTAAGGCGAGCCAGGAGAATACTTGTATTGACATTTGCCAACAGTGACTACTATAAAGAGGCAAAGGTTTAGGCACGCTTCCCAAGAGCAAATGGGAATGTACTGTTCCCCTCCATGCAACATTGAGATCTAATGGACTATCAAAACAACTGGAACCAATTCATAACTGGGTACCTTTTCATGACTATGTCTCAGTTGCATCGTGTTGTTATTAGAGGCCAAAAATCCCCAACATCCTCTGCCCCTGAAGTTCCAGTCATACACAATGTGAATAACATCAGAAATGGCCTGAGTTTCCCCAGCTTCCCAGTGGGAAAGGGAAAAGAAAATGGAGAACTGTAGAATATGAGAGGCAAGGACCTCAGCACATTTGTGTCATCAATGATCACAGCAGTTTATCCACTCATCGCATGTGGGAGGTTTTGGATATTTTGCTGCCCGGAGCACCATTTCCTTTGATTGTATGATACAACATGTGCCTGGTTTTTCTACTTATTTTTTAGAAAGAATAAGTTAAACGTCATTTCAATCAGGATGGCAGAAAACTTATTTTCCTGTTAAATTATTTATCTAATCAATATATAAAAAGATATAATAGAACCATAGAATAGCCTAAGCTGGAAGGGACCTTAGAGATCATTTTAATCCAGCCTCCCTGTGGCCAGGGATGCCACCTCTCGACTAGATCAGGCAACATATGGGGACCGAACAGGAATCAAACCTGTGACCTCAGCGTTGTTAGTGCCACGCTCAGCTGACTGAGCTAACCAGCCCCCATAATAAGAATTAGAGAAGCACAGAAACATGCCACATCTGCAGAGTCTTTTTTTGGCTTAGTTTTTCAAGTTGAAGGAAATAAGTGTCACAGCTAAATATTTCTGCCTATTTCCTAAATACTTGCTCTAGACATTCTTGAATTTTATGTTATCTTTTATTTCTGTATTCCTATCAGCCTCATACAAGGAAATGTCATTTATTCTGCTTTGCTCAAAAAAAGCAAAAAGGAAGATTAGAGATTTAAAATATCATTAGAAATTAACTGCAAATTCGCATTTAACGCAGTCATTAAATAAATATTAATGCACTTTCTTATGATCCTTTTAATGGAATCTGTGCACACAGCAAATTACTTGCATAAATGACAACCATAAATCTCCTCAGTTTTCTTTTAGATACATAAAGCATGGTTTTGCTCCAAAACGATTGCCTATTGACTTTCAAATGTTTTCTGTAAAGTAGCCAAATTCAATAATATCTATCCTCTGCCCAATTTTCTCTCTGATTTAATGAAAAAAACCCCCATATTTAATGGACTTAATATTGACTAAGTGAATCAACGCTACTGACATTTTAGACTAGAATTTAGAAAAGCAAAGCACCACTGAGCCTAACTAAAAAATCACCAGAACAGAATATCTGTCATGTCAATACTCATGCTTTGAAATACACCTACAATTAATTTTGCTTAGAAGTTAAGACTGCTCTTCTAAACAGTTAAATACAGGACATGATATTTTACCAACATATAGAAGTACCATTTTAACTCACTTATTTTAATTCTATCCCAGAACAGAGAATACGAGTTGAAGTTAAACATTTTAATTCAAATAACTTCAAATTACATATTACTACTTTGAAAATGGAAATACAAAAAGAGAATACCTGACAAATTCATACTTCTTCAGCAACTGATACTGTGAGATTTCATGGCCTATTAAACCAGGAACCTATTCAAGACTAGTTAGCTTTTATTGGTCATTCAATGTTTTATTATTAAAGATCTAGAAGGCCCTGAAATCTTATCTACCAGAAAGACTCACATTACCAGAGCAGTTCAAATTCATTAGTTACACAGTGTGAAACAAACTGTTCAAATGCTTAGAGAATTAGTTGAACCAGGTTTGAACACATTGCAGAGGTCTCCGATGGAGGGGGAAAAATGGAAGTAGATACGCAAAGAAAAAGAAATTGCAGCTGTACGTTACTACATAGTGGAATATCAAAGCACATTGTAATATTAACAGTGGTAACAAAACCTAAGCCTGGATAAATTTGTCACAGATTTTTATTAGAATAAAAACAATACACACGGGATTAGAGAACCAGGCACGTAGTTTTTGAAGGAAAGGATTCTTTCTGTTTATGACAAAAATAATTCTTCCAAAAGCCAATATGAATAATATTACTATACAGACTAACAGCACACACAGAATCCCTTTGTTTTGGATCATGTGCTAATTCATCCAGTTGTGTTCAGGTTTTATACCATCTGCACCTACAGTCCACGCCCACACCCAACTGCCTGACAAGGAAATCACTTGTGCATTGGTAAAGCAATGTTCTAAGTTCTGTCCTTCAACAAATATCTATCCACTATGTTTTAAAATACAGCAACAATTCCTGAGCATGAATTTTCTCACCTTCACAGACAGGGATGCCTTTTAAAGTTCCTTTGATGACTTTTATTTCATATCTTTTTTTCAAAAACACATTGAGTTTGCCTTTAAATCAGGGATGGCATCTTTTATTTCATTTTAATGGGAAATACAGGAAAAGGTTTATTACACAGTAGAAAGGATTATTTCTCTATAACAAGCTTTGAGAAGCTGCTAGTGCATCATATATAAAGTTATTAAAACTAAATATTGTACCTGCTCAGCAGCTATATTTCAGACCTGATCAGAATTAAATTATCCATTTCTCATAATTACTTCAAGCTTTAGCACACATTTATGAATCACGTCCCACACAATGATTAAATCTTAAATAAAATTAATAAGAAATAGATTCTTGACTGACAAACTATATAGAAAAATATAAAATACTAATCCAATGTGAGCAGCAATAATGGAAAGATCCATAAACCTTGCATCAAAATAACATAAAATTTAATTTTATGTTTAGGAAAAAGCCCATTCTAAGCTGTAGGGCAGAGATACTTAACCCTCAAATAGCTGCTTTACTGCAAATAACAACTGCAGGAATGATTTTTAATCACAACAGTACCTATCCTTCCTCCCCATGCACACGCCAATTCATCCCAACAAGGAGAGAGATGAATAAAAAAGACAAATGCTGAAAACTGTTATTTTTGTGCAGAACATTTAATAACAAATTTGATCTCCATTTACCAGGGGCAAAGGAAAAGTTCTGCATTGCTTTTCACCATTAAAGTTACTTAAAAAGTAGCCTACTACTACTTTAAAATCAAAATAAGATGTATGAATTTCATGTTTGCTTATGTCTTCATCACTAAACAGTGTTTCAAATTTTTTATGAACACTGCATATCAACTCCAAGTGTTCTGTTCTAAAGGAATTTAGGTGTAACAGGAATTAGACTACAAAAATTCCCAAGTATTTTTCAGGTGCTTATAATCCCAAATAATTTCACTACTTTTGAAAATTTCAGATGCTGTCTGGCGTAGTGCACAAGATTCTATCTGACGAAATACATAAATAAATTACTAACAACGTAAAGCACACCTGTCCCTTATCCCTTCTCTCTTATAGTGCCAACTTCTGCTGATGCTGCTGTCCAGAAAGTCTCTCTCTAAGGCAGTGCAGAAAACACTGAAAAGCCCAGCAGGGAGAGAAAGAGGAAGAGAACGGACAACAATTCTCCGTACTTTACTCTCCAGTCCTGTGTCTCATATATCAGAAATATATGAGAAATAACAATATTCTGTATACTTTTCAAACAGGAAATACAGTCTAAAGCTGAAAAGTATCCCTGGTGTACTTTTATGAATTCCTCGTATTACACATACAAAAACTATGAAGATTACAACAGATAAATATGTGCATACATATATGTGTATATATATATATATTAGAAACTCTAAACAGTAAGTTGCACTGATGTAGATGAGCAACATCCATCCATATAGACTTGTGCCACCTGGCTGTTAAAATGATTCCTTTTTATCTTATGCCCCAAAGACCACCTTCACTGAGATCAGGAGTCAGCCTCCTTTGCTGATAAATCATTTCTGTATAAAGCTACCCAAAGGTACTGCCCTGCTCCTGGTAAACCAAAAGAAAAAAAAAACCACAAAACAAACAAACAAAGAAACTAACCCAAATTACAGTTCCCAATTCCTATCTTGGAACACACATATGCAGCTCTCCTTCCCAGTTGATAAAAAACAACCAAACAAAACCAACAAATCCAAACCCAACACAAGCCACAAGTAAACAAATAAACAAAACTAAACACACCAAAAAAATCAAATCAAAAGAAAACCAACCCAACTCATAACTTTCCACCTGAAGGATGCCATATTGATCTTTGGTATGGACAGTAGCCTTCAGATTCCTAATAAGCTAATTAAGTAACATTCTTATAGATACTGAAGGAAGAACCAGATCAGAAAATGCTTCATCTAAGAGGATACAAACTCATACTAGACTGTTCTCCTCTAAAAAGCTGAAAAACAGAGAATATAAAATCAGATAAGGAAAAATTAAGGATTGAGATGCAACAGTAGATGAGTTAAAAGTGACATTTTAAAAAATTATTAAAAGCAAAAGAAAAGGCACACACACAAAGATAATAGCAGAGCACAGAGATGTCTTTTCTTGAATTGTTGGATACCAGAGGAACACCTGAAGCTTTTGAGAGGACTGAAAATGGAGTCATCCTTTGGAAGATGACTGCAACTTCATAAAAATTGGCAAACATGATTAGAATCACTAGCTCTTTCAGATGATAGAAAAGAGACTCTAAATCAGTCACAAACATTTCATTGTTTTAAAAAATGAATCATAGGAAAAAGGCTCAATGAAATAAAATTTCAGACTTTGGCTCAACTCAGTCAAAATCGAGCATGGAATTGACTGTAAAATTTTAATAGGGTGTTTTTCAAAAGGAAAATATTTTGTAATAGAACGCTGCGATTTACTGAATGAAGGCCATGTATCTCCAAAGTAATCTGAGATGACTGAAGTAGACATAAGAACTACTAAGTAGATATGAATGAGATATAAGACCTCAAGATGGTCCCTTTGATGAATCTTACCTTAAAGACCAAAACCAGAATTTTGTGGGTTTGAATTGTATTTCAGTTGAAAAAAGAAATATTTCTATGTCTCATTTTTGGAGTTTTTTTCAGAATGACTCATTTGTCTTTACCCAGCCACTATGAGTTCTCTGTCTTATATCCAACTTTGTCAGTTTGTACCCTTCCGAAACTAATTTCAATCATGCGCATTACCTGTTTTCCTCTTCATCAATGAAGAACATATTCCCTAAAAACGACACTGGCCTAGATGATCTGAAGCTCATATGACAAATTAGTTCCTTATTTGTGCCATCTGATGAAGGAACAATATCTTGTCCTTTTGGGAAGTGCACAGAAAAAGGGTAAATCCTGTCACCATCTTCGAGTTCAAGCTCTGGAAGTTCAACTCGAATTCGTGATTGCCTGTGTTAAAAATAAATAGTAACGGTGTTTGTGCTGACAGTTTGACAGTAATAAAGTTGATTCACAGATTCACACATTTACAAAATTGCTTTTCACAGTTAAATACAGAAGAATAACTTCAGTTTTGAAGCATAAATCAAATGAAACTAAAGAATTAAAATTCCTTTAGAATTTAGATGCTGGTTTGTTTTCTACATACGTATCTGAACATTTCATACTGACCCACAATAGTTCAATATTTAAATGCAGAAGAAGAGCAATTTTCACCAACTGTGCTACAAAGAGCATTAGTATTACTTCCTTACCTTAGGTTTCCTACACTTTAAACTTTCATTAATATTGATAAAACTGCAATTATTGCATAACAAGTTAGAGTAAGTTTTAAAACAGAAATATGAAGGGGAAATTCATACAGATACTTAAGATGCATACATAATTTTAGGTTCCAGTTCTGAAATAATAATGGGCAGTCAGTTCAGGTCCATATGGAATTCTTTCCGTTACAAAAAAATAGACAAATCACTTGACAAATTACTACAATTCAGATGAGATAAGACAATAAATATTTGAAGGTAAATTTCATCTCATTATTTTATGGCAACTTAAGAGAGTTCTGTAATAAATGTATTCTGAGATATTTACCTTAAATAATCTTTTGGAATTATATTGATGGCTGTGTCTGTTTTCACATCCAGAGGAACTGGCATCAGTATTAAAAAGGGGGGATCAAAATTTATTTTTGGTGACTTCACAATGCCAGACAATGTTATTTTGTAGTGCGATGGATTGTCGTTTAGACACACTGACATTTCAGATGAGTATGTCCCAGGACAAGCTGTTGAAAAGGTAGTAAAAAACAACAACAACAAAAAAACCAAAACAAAACAGAAATTTATATTACTATAAATACATGCAACTAAAAGAGTTATAGTAAGAGATTTTGGATGGCGGGTTTTTTCTTTGTTTTGTTTTCTTGAGTTTTTTGAGGGAGAGGATGGTAAAGTCATTGGTATTTTCTTACTCAAAAGGTAGCTTAACATACACTAAATGTATCAAAAGCTTTAGTAAGAAAGCTTAGAACATTTGCTTGTAGTAAAGAAGAAACTCATACTTTTTTAATTTATCAAAAAATTTTCAAAGTCTTCTTAATTTACTGTATTAATATTACTTTATACATAGCACCAATGCAATGCTTCTCAGAATTCTAAGAATTGCATTCATATTATAAATTACACTAATTAACACAGAGAATGCTAATTTTATAAAGGAATAAATATCAGAAGCATCTAACTGCCAAGAAAAGAAGTTGTTGCCTTTTAAGATGGCAATGCTACATTTCAACAGATGACTAAAACCTACACTCGGTCTCCAAGTCAGCCCCACACAAGCCCAGAGGACAGGTTCTACTCCCCACTGCAAGCATCTCTCATTTCCTTGTGTTCTGCTCCTTCTCATGTGACCTCACTAACGGCTGCAAGACAGTTTGCTCCAAGATGGAAAAGCACATTTTCTTTCACTGATACATGCATCAAGGTGCTTCCCTTCCACAATTATTACACCATCAAAAAAGTCTTCCAAACAATGCAGTGTCACCAAATTTTCCATCATTCCCACCTGCTGAAGAGCTAGCAAAATAAACAATTTTTGAGGGCCAACTACCACTTCTTGTATTTAGAAAGAAACCTGTATGACGTGTTGTAAGACAACCCAAAAATTTTAATCTTTTCATTTTCAAGAAAAACACTTTTCATTTTGATTCCCCTCTGTCGTCAGACTTACTAATCTCTCATCAGGTTAGTAAGCAGGGACACATCTTCACCTAATATTTAAGGAGATAGATAGAAACAAATAACTTCATAATTTTTATGTCTGCATGACCACACGTGCCACTGCAAACAAAATACATGTAACAAGCTCTTCTGATTAGCTCAAACAATTATTTTCACAGTCTAAGAGTTGCCATTGTTTATATACTGAAAGAAAAAAGTCTAATGTCTTCAAAATATCTTGTTTTTTCCCTTCTCATAAGATCCAGTTTCTTCATGGAGATAGTAATAGAGGAGCTTCACAGAAGCCTACTAGCTCACCAGAACATAGCCTGCAGATTCCATTCATTTCAGACTAGAAAGCATTAAACTGGCAAAGTGGAAAAAACAGATGAAAAGGAACTTCCTGCAGTGTTTGCAACATCTGGCTATCTCCCTGAGAAAGGGAAATCAGCTTTAGGAGACAATACTCCTGAGAAGGCTAAGAAGCCTGTGTATTGGGGTTTGACACAGCTAGGATACACCTTTTCTTGCACTTAACCCTTTTATGAGGGAATAGTGAGAGAGCATCAGAAAAGGTCATGGAAATCTATCAAGAGCCACACAGTATACCTTTGACACATTTGTGAGAAAATATATTCTACACAAGTTACTTTCATATATGAGCTAGACTGTCTACTGTCCTACAGTTGTGCTCTAACTTAACCATATTTCTGTATCCTATCTTCACATACAGTAAAGTGAAAGGTTATAACCGATAAATATCATAAAGATACAGTACCATCAAGGAAGAAAACTAGAAGAGCATATGTCAGTATCAAAGAATATGTAATTTTCACTAACTCACATTTTAAAAGCTTTATATTAACCCTAGTTCCAAAGTTAGACCTCGAAAAGTTAGGAGATAAACAGTGTTAAGCTTCTTCACACAAATTTTCATCCATACTGTACATAACACTTCTAACAAATCAACTGCATGATCACAGTTGTTTGTGACAGAATCCCTGACATGGTGCAAAAGGCAGAACAGACAGCGTTTACTCTGTGTGTGGCTCCACACACTTACTAACATCAAAATTCTGACTAATATGTTACCCAATAACTCACTGCTTATGTAAGAAACACCAGGATGTTTCAGTACTGTCCTCACTTTAAACAGACACAAACACAAAAAACGTGAATTACTCATTAAGTTTTGTTCATTAGCTTGTAATTCCTAGGGCAAATATTTTCAGGATATTTCATGGTAAACAAATTAGAAACATAGAATCACAGAATGGTTTGGGTTGCAAGGGACCTTGAAAATCATCAAGTTCCAAGCCACCTGCCATGGGCAGGGACACCTCCCACTAGACCAAGTTGCTCAAAGCCCCATCCAGCCTGGCCTGGAACACTTCCAGCGGTGGAGCATCCACAACTTGGCTGAGCAACCTGTTTCAGTGTCTCACCACCCTCACAGAAGAGTTTCTTGCTAATATCTAAGGAGGTTGGATTAAATGATCTCTAAGGTCCCTTCCAGCATAGGCCATTCTATGGTTCTATGATTCTAAATCTACCCTCTCTCAGTTTGAAACCATTATGCCTTATCCTAATCCTACACTTCCTGATAAAGAGTCCCTCCTCTTCTTTCCTGTAAGCCTCCTTTAAATATTTGCAGGCTTCTATAAGGTCTCCCTGGAAACTTCTCTTCTTCAGGCTATTAGAATTATGTCCTGAACTAATAGCCTAAGTCATCACTTTATTCTGTTAATCACAAAATTCGTGAGTATTGTCAAAGCTTTTGCTACTGTTACCATTCTGATATGGCATCATTAATTTCTACAGGGCAAACAACAAGCTGTCCAGCAAATGTGAAAATTTTCCTTAGGGAAATTTGATGATATTTACAGATCTGGCAATCTAAATTTGCTAAAGGCAAATTAAATGCAAAATTTCCTGTTTGTCTTTCCTAGATATATTTATTAGGGGAAATAAGCATTCATTGCCTTACCTTAGAAAAAACTCTGAAAAGAACACAACTTCTCAAAATACATATGTGCATATATTCATTAGCTGCTTCATTTTTGGTCTAATTTGTACTAGAAAGCCCATTCAGTTCAGAGTGCCTAACTCTCCAGCGTGCTACCCTGAGACTTTATGCAGATTCTTTGTTAATAGAAACATAAACAAATCATATTTCTGCTGAAAGTCAATTTTACACATATGCAAGTTCTAACAATACCATTCACACACTTCCAGAGAAATACTTCAAGTCTCCACACCTTCCACTGTTTCAGATGCAATTTAATTTAGCAGCAAAAGTTAGCTCAGATGGCCACCTCTTTAAGGATGCCCATACTCATTTTCCTCTCTAGCAGCACAAATCTAAGTTTTGGTTTATTATTTTTTTCCCCAGAAATCTTAACTGTATAATAGCAGACTTTTTGATCTTTTGAGAGTGTGTGAGAAGAAAGTAATATCACCATTTGCTCTTGTCACTCCCTTAAGTTTGTATTAGATTGTTAATCAGGTCCTACACTTGCCTCCCAAACAAATATTTTTAGTTTAGTTGCCCTGGACTTTCCAGTAATTCACGCCTTATTGCATATAGATGCTTTCAACATAAATGGGTAACAACGAAGGATTTGCATACATTGAAATACATATTTCAGAAAAGTCACAAGTAGTTAGAACTTACAGATAAGCCCTACAGAAAACAAACAAAAAAAACCCAAAAGTAAATTTATCATTTGTCCACTGTCCACTGAACCTGTTAAAGGTCATAGTTATTCAGTATCTTACTGTTGCAGAAAAAAAAAAAAAAATCTAGAAGATGGAGGTCATGACGATCACCTGTGCCCACTGCACAATCATCACGTCTTCCAGGGCACTGAACTGGTAACTCACGGGTGCATTTGTGGGTGTTTTTCCACATGGAATCCAAGAACACAGGTTTATTGTGACTTACTTGTTGCAGATAAGTTTTTTTTCATATCATAACAAGATATAGTGAAATTTTTCATGTACTGTTAATGTATTAAACTATAGTCCAGCAGAAGAGGATTTAGTATACTTTTTTCACAGGTAGCATCACGTTACCACGCAATATATAAACTCTTGAGTTTGATTTAACACTGTAGCATTTTGCACTCTCATTATTATAAATGTTGCAGCATATTTAAACAAATTACTCTAATGCACTCTCAACGTTCATCCTGAGGTTTGTTCACCCTTGCATAAGACAACTTTACAGCACAAACTTATGAAGGTGATTAGCACACCATATTCATCAACTAGGTCTCCTGTGGGGTTTTTGATGTATCTAATGTTCTCTTACAAGAAGGAGCAATTATATTCAGTGAATGTATAGTACAAGCAGGGTATAAATCATGGAAAAATACTTAGAACATCTAATTAAGAGCAATTGATTTTTACAGTTATATACTACAATATTCTGTAAATAAAAGATATGGGAATATAGTAGAAATACAAATAACTTCAAATGATAATTGTCTATCCTGTCATATTTACATATATACACATAAGCATTTACAGACACAATTTATACATTAATTCAAAATACTGGATTTTGTGTGCTGTTCTCTGCTTCACAGCCTTCGCAACACGCAGGCAATTTTAATATGTTGTCATGATGTAAACAGCTAAATAGACCAACCATCATACAGATGATCATTTTGCTTATTCATTAATCATATGATCCCTCTCCAGCTGTTGCACAGAATAGCGTTAGAAAATTTTCCCAAGTTCCCTCTGTCTTAAACACCAGAGCAGTACTTCGAAGAAAAAGATGCAACCCTCTGCTCATCCATGCCATAAAAATCATCAGATATCTGGAATTATAGATTTATTTAATTTTATCTTCCAAGTCTAATATTGCCCTGTGCAATTTTCTTTTTCAAGGTATATTTGTTAACCTAACCAATTCAAAACACAGCTAATATATCTCTTCTAGATGAATATGCTTCTCTAATTCAAAGCACACTAAAACATTTGCGTTCCTCATAAGTGATTATTTTAATATGATCCACAACTATTCTAACCATACGCACACTCTGCAAAAGTATCTATTAGAATACCCACTCAAAGTTACAACTTATTTTGTAGCCTTTGTTATCCAAAATGTTGCAGAAAAATGATGCCCTACTGAAAACAAAGTAGAAATTAACAAAAGGAGAAAAAAATGTTTAACTTTCCATACTTCAATTCCTCTTTCCTCTGCATTCTTACTACAAAGACCTGGAGACATAATACGTTTTTATTCCTCATTTTCTTAATCTATTTTTCCTCTGAGTTGCATCACAACAACTTCTCAAAATTCAGAAATTTAGACAAAGCCTTTCTTCTGTCTAGACACACTCTCCAGACATTCTTTGAGTAGATTGTTACACCCTTCATAAGTAAACTGAGATTTCAAGTCCATAGTTCTAAAACTTTGTAGAACTGAACAACTGAAAAGAGATAACTTCCAGATTTTTCTCCCACAATATCTCTCTGTAATTTGTCCAGTCTTCTTGTTATTCTTCCCTTGCTGAATAACCTTTTCTGATGTTCATATTCTAACATTTTATCACACACTTGGGCAATATTTTCCTTCAATTTACCTAGTATCCTTGGGAGATTTTTATTTCATATTGCTCCAACACAATTTTTTTAGCAAAAACTTTCATCTCTATTTTATTTTGATAACCTGTGTAAGTTATCACTAAAACCTGACTGCGGAACTGCAGAGACGAGACAGAGAAGAGATCACATAATTTGGTTCCAAAACCAGGGATTACATAAAGTAAAAACCAGAACCTATCTAGTAAAAAAATCTTCACTGCACTGAATACATTTTATGGCTGTTTCATACACATGTGGTTCAGAGCCAGAAACCAGGGTTTGTGCAGTTTGGAGGAATGTAGGGGGAAAGGAGAAAAAGAGATGAATCAAAGCCAGAAACATGCCCTAAATGTTTTTGCTCAGCCTTCCAATAGTAAATGGCATTTAACTTTCTTCCAGCAGTTTAATTTGTAATAATATATAATTTAACAGAGTAATCTAAATATATATTTTAAAAGGATACCTCATGAACAGCTCAGAAGAGTAAAAACTACAACCATAGATACTGATTGGGTCAGAAACTTTCCAGATATTATATGCACAAAGAAGTACTACTTCAGAGAAGTCAGAATTTGGTACTCAAAACGAAAATTGAAAGAATTTAAAACAAAGAACTTCTAAATAATTCTAAAAAAAAAATCATTATATATTAATTATTTTCCACTTCATGAAGCAAAATCACAAATTGATGTGATATTTCTTCAACTATAAATTGAACAGACAAAAGATGGCTAAAAGGCATAAAACATAATGGAGAAATATTGTGAAGCACAGCAAGCAACTCCAAGGAACACATGCAATTAAATATAGCTCTTGCATATTCACATGTTTGCAGAGCAACATTCAATACAGTTTTCTCTATTTATCATACAGAAGCACAGTAAGACCCTTATACCTATATTTTATTATTTTAATTAGATTAAATTTTTCCCAGTACTTAACTGAGGTTATAGATTTTAATCCTATCAAAGACTAGCAGCGATGTCTTTCTCTAGGGCAGGGCTGCTCAGCTGATGATTCAGGATCAGATCCAACTGAGAAAACAACTCTTTTTCCCCCTGAGAATGCTGGGGCCCCAAAAGTAGGCCACCTAAAACCGTCAAAATGGCTGAGTTCTGTAGGCAAGAACTACATATGCTGACAGGCTTTATCAACTCAAATACTGTGTTACATTACTCTCTACCCTAAACACTTGACTTGGAATAAGGTAGAATCCTAATACTCATGTTCTGCCATTCCTCTTTCAGTGTATGTGGTCAATTACCATCTTCCTTCACGTTCCCAAGTTCTGTTAAAAATCTATTTAACATTTTTTACTTCATGTCTAGTTGCCTGAGCAGATTACCCACAAAATACCATTTTTGCGTCTCATTGACACAGGAAATTTCCATGCTTATCCAAATTACAGCTATCTAGAAAAAAAGTTCACACACATTCCAAGTACTCTTGGAAAGCTTCAGTGTCAAAAGTCAGTTAACCTAAACACACACAAAGGAGCAGTATCAAAAATGATTCAGCTACCCCAGCCTTTGATGCTTTCTACGTGCAAAACTTGATTGATAAAGCACTGGCTCAACAGACGGGCCCAAAGAATGGTGGTCAATAGAGTTAAATCCAGCTGGTGGCCAGTCACAAGTGGCGTTCCCCAAGGCTCAGTGTTGAGACCATTTCTATTTAACAACTTTATTGATGCTCTTGAGAAGGACACAGAGTGTATCATCACTAAGTTCACAGACGACACCAAGTTAGGTGGGACTGTTGATCTGCACGAGGGTAGGGAGGCCCTGCAGAGAGACTTGGATAGATTGGATGGATGGGCCAATGTCAACTGTATGAGCTTCAACAAGGCCAAGTGCCAGGTCCTGCACTTGGGCCACAGCAACCCCATGGAATGTTACAGGCTTGGGGAAGTGTGACTGGAAAGCTGCCTGGCAGAAAGGGACCCGGGCGTTCTAATCGCCAAGTGGCTGAATACGAGCCAGCAGTGTGCCCAGGTGGCCAAGAAGGCCAGTGGCATCCTGGCTTGTATTAGAAGTAGTGTGACCAGCAGGAACAGGGAGGTGATTGTCCCTCTGTACTTGTGAGGCCACAGGTATCAAGTATTTTGTCCAGTTTTGGGCACCTCAATACAAGAGAGATTTCGAGGTGCTGGAGCGAGTGCAGAGGAGGACAATGAAGCTGGTGAAGGGCCTGGAGAATAGATCTTACGAAGAACGATTGAAGCATCTGGGGCTGTTTAGTTTGAAGAAGAGGAGGCTGAGGGGAGACCTCATCACTCTACAACTACCTGAAAGGACATTGTAGAGAGGTTGGTGCTGGTCTCTTCTCACAGGTAATTAGTGATAGAACATGAGGGAACGGCTTCAGATGGCAACAGGGGAGGTTTAAATTGGACATTAGGAAAGAATTTTCTCAAAGACTAGAAAGACATTGGAATAGGCTGCCCAGGGAGGTGGTTGAGTCACTTCGTAGAGCAGGGTTAATGGCTGGACTCGATGATCCCAAGGGTCTTTTCCAACCTGAAGGATTTTATGGCTCTATGATGCTTTATACATGCAAACTAGACTTTTCAAATAATGCTATAAAATGACTCCATGCTTTGTGTTAGGGGGTGCAACTGTCTTATTTTCTCAGAACCACAACAAATCTTTCTTTTGTCATTTTAATTTGTTATTTACTCATGTCAACTGGAAGCTAGTCAAAACAAGTGCTAGTTATGAATCACCCCAAAAAGTTAATTAAACAGATCTATGAAAATGGCATATTGGTCAAACTACCGGTAGAAGAACTCAGAAAATTACTTACAAGGGCAGAAGAACACAGCAATACTGATTTTTTGTCCTGGATCAAGAAATCCAGTCTGCAGACTAAATTTAAAAACATCGTCTCCTGTATTTTTGACTGCATCACCACAACTCAATTTCCATGTCAGCTGCTGCCCTGAGATATTCTTCAGGTCAAGCTTCTGTAAATATTTGCAGAGAGAGGAGAACATGATTAAAGATGGAAAGCAGCAAGCACCATGGTATTTTCATATTGTTCTGTTCCAAGCATTCTACTTGTAATCAGATCAGATTGAAAGCAAGAACACACTAGAAGCGATGAAGAACGCAGTTTATTATATCGGCAAGGTGAGAGGAGTATGTCTATCAGCACACACTAAATACTTTGCAGTCAGTCACCACATTCACAAAGAGCAATACTTTCTTTCCAGAATGGGAAAATCTCATTTATGCACGCTAAAAGGATCGAAGTATCATGACAGGAATGTTTAGCCAAAAAAAACCCACGAATTTTTTCCTGACACAAATTAAGCACAAGAACTAAATACATGGGTCATGACATCTAGATTTACAGGTGGATATGCTGAAAAAGCAAGTTCAGAATAGGTTTTCAAAACTCATTCTTTCAATTCAATAAGATAAGAGTGGAAACAAAAAAACATTCCATTCTTTTATCTCAGAGTTACTCTTTCAACTCCTAACACATTCATAGCTAGAAAAAGGCCTTGATATTGTATTATCATTTTTATGTGATGATACTTGAGTTGCAAGTGTTTTCATCATTGCCAATAATACTTTTTTATATCCAAATGAAGCCTTGGGAATTAAAACCAATAAATTATGTTACACTGTGTTTTGCATTCGTACAGCCAAATTCTCTGTGTTCCAAAACAGAATTGCCATAGTCGAATATCTTGTTTAGTGCCTCTCTCCCATTAAGCTCTAAGTCATGATCAGGAATTTTTTGGGATAGTCCAGGTGGCACAGATCAGTACCATACAACATGGCAGCAATTTAACTGTATGCACCACTATGACACATTGATTGCATTCCTGAGCTGTCACTGTTTAGTTTACTAGTACCTCTAGGCAGAGGCAGAAAATCTTGGAAAGCTATTTCTTAAACAATTCATGATGAGTTTCTCACAGTGCCTACACTTTCTCATGTGTCAGAGAGTCAGGGCAAGCCCAGTTTTGAGTTTTGGAAAACTCTGTAGTGGTCAAAAGACAAACATAAAATCAAAAACCGAACAAAATGACAATGGGAAAACTTTTCAATATCTGAATAATATATTTGGAACATGACTGAATTCTGAGTTCCAGATCTCTACTCCTTTCCCAGTCATTGCTGAGTATTTAAAAGCTGTAGCCAAGAATAACTATAACAACTTATGATTACTTACCTGAGAATTAATACTTTTATCAGCAATATTGAAATGCGTGTCACTTGAATGTTGTGTGAATTTAAGTTCCATTGAAGAGAACTCCAAGGGCGATTTAAGTGCTGTTGGGAAAAAAACCCAGGATGTTTATACAGTATTATTTTCACAAATATTTCCTAAAGTCCTATCATAAAATCATTGTTTCTACATATTTAACAGAAATGTTTCTCCCCTTGTTTTAAACATGTTGTTCCCATACTACACACATAATTACAGTAATTTAACTGTCTTATGACCCTTTAGTCACATGAAAATTATTTACATTTTTTATCTATCATACTTATAGTATCTCTCCTTCACATAAAAATGCTATAAACAGAGAGCCACGTGATTGTCCTACTGCAGACGAATGTGTTTATATCTGTGATGGTAATCATCAGAAAAGACTTGAAAGATTTTAATAAAAACAACATTTCTCTGAATTTCAATATAGCTGGAACACAGAAACTATCACAAAGGATGAAGTTTAACGAGAAGGTTTAGAAAAACAAGGTACATATTCCCATAGAATCACAGAATGGCCTAGGCTGGAAGGGACCTTAGAGATCATTTAATCCAACCTCCCTATCATGGGCAGGGACACCTCTCAACTAGAAAAGGCAACACATGGAGACCCATGGCCTTATTTTGCTCCTTGATTAAACATTGGAAATTAACTTAGCAAGCACACAGAATCATAGATTTATAGAATGGTTTGGGTTGGAAGGGACCTTAAAGATCATCTATGTCCAACCCCCTGCCATGGGCAAGGACACCCCTCACTAAACCAGGTTGCTCAAAGCCCCATCCAGCCTGGCCTTGAACATTTCCAGGCAGGAGGCATCTGTCTTTTATTAAAATATGCAAGTTTGTTTCACACTCAAAAAAAAAAAAAAAAGCCCAAAGGATCTCCTAATCGCATATCTCACATTAAGTAAACAACAATACTGTTTTTCTTTAAAGCACAGGCATATAAACTCTGTAAACAAACAGTGTTTCAAAGTAGGAATCTAATCTGCTGAAATACTTCCGTCAATATACAGCTATGTCACTCACAAAGTCCTCACCTCATAGAAACTGTCTGTACAAGGAAAACAAAGCACGACTGAAAGGAGGGAAAGGAAATTATCTACCCCATGAAAAAAAATTGTTTGATTTTTTTTTAAAAAAAAAAAAACAAGTCAGCTCACATGAGGACATTACACTGATAACATAATGTGTCTGGCTGAGCTAGGGCTTCTGTCTTTCCCAGTTGAGTTTTCTGGCTTGGTTTTTGTTGTTCAGTGTATTTTTTCTTTTTCAGTTCTTTCTAACATATCAATTAGCAGTCTCCATGTGAAAAATGTTACTTTGTTTTTTAAAAAGTCCAAAATAAAATCCATGATAGATTGAAAATATAGTGACTACACTGGAGTTAAAAGACTGGGCTGAGTGCACCGAGACTATTGTGACTGATTTCTCAGGCTGAACAACCCCAAGTACAAACATTGGATATAGGCTATCGATTTGTCAACCACACTGTCCTGTGCAGTTTGAATCCCACAAAAACTGTCAAAGGAAAAAAGAATTACGAGTGGAAAACAGATGTGCCATAAAGCAGAGTAGTGAGAATTACACATATTTGTCAAATCAAAATTTAAACTCTCAGATTTCTTTAATGTCTTAAAAGATCTCAAAAGGAAGATCCAAATTAAAGCCCTACAGAGAAAGGAAAAGAAGGAAGAAAAACTCAAACATATATAAAAAATGAATAAATTGGAATTGCTTTTACCCCACATTATGCATTTAATTGGCCAAGCCTTTTTCATTGCTCCCAAGATATTTAAACATTACACAAACATCATTCCAGGAAGACACTTAAGTCTCATCTCAAATAAACAGTGGCTACATATTAAAAACTGAGATGAGGAAAGCTAGTGGATTTAACTATACACAATGTGTAGGTCCACAAAACTAAAAGAATCAGACAAAAGACTATAGACAATCACAATTTATTTCTAAGAAAAGCAGAGAAGAATCATGTAAGATATCAATTCCTTGCTGCAGGCAAGTGGCCTTTAAGTTTGGCCATTAACAAACTGTGACAGGCCAGATGAGTACAGAAGCAAACGGACTAAATTATGACCAGTTCTCCCAGATGAGATCAGGGCCAGTCAGAGGCATTTTAAAGGAGTTTTAAATATAGCTAGAGGTCCTAGTTTTGACAAGACTAAAAAAAGAGGAAAAAAAAAGATTGAATGACATAATACTTTTCGACACTTTTCAGATAAACTGCTGTAAATGCTGGGGTCTGCGCGATAAGGTCTAGAAATACTAGTGAATGAGCAGAAAGAGAAATTATGTTTAGTAAACTGATTTTTACACAAGGTAAATGGCTATATAAAAAAGAAAAACATATTTTACCAGCATGTCATAATTATATAAAGTTCAGCTTTACATACACTTAAAAATCCAAATCAAAATTTGAAAATTTTGCAAGTTTCCACAAAATTTACAAAATTATACAACTATCAATCACATTTCAGTTGGTAGTAATTCTCTGCAATCAGAGCACAAGCCAAAATATCACTACGAATACAAGTATCCAAGACCTAGTTTACCTACCAACTGCTTTAACTCTACAGAATGGAAGAGGCACCGTGACTGCCTGTGGCTGAGGAGCCACGATGTGCTTTGTACGCCTGACGTCGGTTGCAAGCGCAAGTCTTGGCTGTGTCAATGGGAAGTCAGCCCGAGGAGTACTGATCGGAAG
>NW_009708992.1:36009-54694 GCF_000703405.1 Apaloderma vittatum
TGCCACCTAAAGGACAACAAAAAAATAAAAATCATTGTGGTCCCTTTCCCAAAGAAACTGTAGGTACTTCTTGAACCATCTGAGTGGTGTTACTATTTCAATTTGTACTGAAATTAATTTAGGACCTGATCATGATATGGTAGTTAATATTAACACCCAGTATCAGCCCTTTAAGTCACCAGTAGCCAGGTAGTTTTTTCCCCAATAAAGTAAAAAAACATATGCCCAAAAGTAATGGGGTTGTCAGCACAACTACAGGCAAGGCTTCTGGTAAATCACTACCATTGTGTTCCTCTCCAACCACTCTCCTGAGTGGCAAAGCTAGGCAAGTTAAGAAAGCCTTTCTCCAACGCTGAAGAGAAAGGGCCACCTGTTATGGCACACCCAGCATAAACAAAACAGGCTGTGAGATCAAGGTGGAGCATGAGTTTAAAAAATAAAACCCAAGAAACTCCTGCATGAAACCACAGAGTCCTTCAAACTCTGTTTTCACCTTAAAGGACACTGAAATGTCCAGAAAGGACTCTGGCCTGTAAAATCTGCATGCTGCTTAAAATTTGCAATAAAATCAGCTATATAAAGATGTTATGAATCATTTAAAAGCCCTCAAAAAACTGCAGAAAATAGTGCATCATGCTTCACTTTCACCTATGCGGCAGTGAGTAGAATATATAAATGACAGGAAGGAAAAAGAAAATTGTCCTTAGCCAGGCCACGAGGCACATACCCACCTATAACAGAACCAGCACAGAGCTTAGATAATGAGAACCAAGTACACAGCACTTGGAGTGTTTGAAGTTCCAACAGGGTTTGTAACACAGAATTACGAACTCCTGGTGAGCAAGACGTGCACTGAGCCTTGGGAACACGTTGTGTGTTTGTGCTTAGCAGGAGGAAAGCATGCAATAGGGGGGAGTTTTTCTAGTGAGATTATCACAGTCACTTGATTTACATCGATACTTCAAATGTGATGATGATTACATTTTATAACGCCGAACTGGCTTTTCAAAATTAACGTGGTGAATGCCATCTCAGATTTTTTAGTAACTAATGCTCAAGGTTCATCATAAACAAAGATTGAGTAAAAATCTCCTGATTTAATTACTCTTCTATTTTTAGTATCTCAAGTCACCCACATAAAATTCCTCATTTAATCATCTTCAAAATACGTTCTTGTGGCATAAATTACATAAATAAAAATTAATCTGAAAAGGATATTTTTATTCATAGCATGAGAAGTTCCTTTCACTGCAAAGTACATGTGAAATACATGATTTCGCATTACTACCTATGACTCCTTGCAGTTTTTGAGACAACTATCCTTTCTTATAGCAAAAACGTATTTTTATAACTGAGAACAAATCACACACCTTTTGTTTTATTCATACATATCTTTGCCTCATTAACTAATCTATACTACGAAAGACAAATTCTTTTAAAATTCTGTATACCTAGAAATCATATTACAATTCCTACACGCATACATACGTTATTGAAACAGAATTAAAACTTAATTTCCTATTTTAAGGCTTCACTTTGCAAGTAGAACCACTATTATTCTTTTTATGCATGTTTTAAGAAAAAAATATTTGTTTTTAGTCTCCAAAACTCCATAATGGAAAATTTTCTTTTGTAAGATATATACACAAAAATATTAATAATGATATTTTTAAAAAAAAACCTTGTGCTATTACTGGACTTGTAGCTGCTTTTTAAATAATCTATTAATGCTTTACAGTTATTTATCTATTGAATTATTCTTCTGAAGCTGCATTTAACTTCATAATCTAGAGAATACAGGGAGAGGCAAGAAGCAAGGAGCCTAGAGAGAGTTCTTTCACAAAAGCTCAAGGTTCTTTATATCCTGATAAGAAATATTGTTCCTGTCCTGATTTCCAATAATTACACACGTTAATTGGAAAGGAGGCATCATCTACAAAGTGGTAGTCTTAGCAATTAAATACCTCAAAAGCAGCTTTAAAACGACTAGTCACGTGAAACAAAGCAGCTTTTTGTTGTGTGTTCACACAGAACACCTCCAAAGGACGCCAGGAAAGGATGTGCTTGTGTAGGCTGCCACCAGAAGATAACAATTCTTTTTTAAAAAAAAAAACCCTGATATTCCTGAAAACTTTTATGTAGAGGGGATTTTAAGAGAATTGCCTAACCAGAAAACTGCTTCCAAAATCCACTTGAATCTATGAAATAGGTCTGATATGAAGTATGTTGTAGCTCTAAGCCCAACACGGGAGAGTAAACGTAGCTGCCTCAGGCCTAAGTAGTCAGAAAGAAACAAAAGGGGGAACAACTACCCCATCAACCAGGACAATTAAAAAGGTATTTTATATGAAATTCATGCATAAAACACAAACAAACTCAAGCACAGTTTTCAGGTTGAAGAGGGTAACTTGAGAATAAGAAAAAAAAAGTTATTTTCAAAAAACACTTTCAAAGTTGTTACTTTATTTCCACCTTTAATAAGTACTCCAATGCAATAATATATTTTATGCTTTATAAAATATATTTTGCTAATTATTATTGTAATACATATTGTATTACAATAATATATTGTAATATATTCTCCAGGTTGACTAAAGTTTTGCTGTCAAATCCAGGTAGCATATAGTTTAACACAAATACGTGACATCTCCCTAAATTCACAGTGCTTGCTTTCACAATACAACTTCACAGGGAATTGAAAGTAAATCAGTAAGCTAATTTATGACTTAATTTTAAGTTCAAACATCTGTAAAGGATAATATTCTTGCATTTACCACATTATAGCATACAGACTGTTCAAATACCTTGAAGCATTCATTGAATTTTTGTGCAAAGGCTAGTTTTAAAGTTTCTTTATTTATGGCACTAACAAGATACAGATTCAGAAGCGAAACAAGGATAGAAAATGTAATGTACATTAGAAAGAATCTCTTCAATTCAAATTTAAACCTAAATGCAAAACCAAGGGTTTATGTCCTGCAGCTGTATACATTCTCAGTCTCCTCTTAGATTTAACATGAGCTTTTCCATACACTACACTTAAATCTTCCATGCAGCCTAAATTCTCCAGCTTTATATCACAGATAAGCAGCTTTCCACAATGAATAACGTGGCCAGTGTTCAAAGCCATCATTCAAAACACTGAAATATAATGAAATCTTTCCTTTGTATACAATCAGAAATGATGCACCACCAATACCCTGTAATTCCACAGCTGCAGTTTTCCATAGAATTCCATTCTTACATCATGAATTCGGTGCTTCCACTTAAAAAAAAAAATCATGAAAATCACTCAAAAAAAAAATCAAACCCACCTGTCACTTCTCTACAAAAAGCTTAAGCAATAAGCTCTGACAGGTGTGACTTGCTCTATTTATCTCAATCAAAGGCCCTCACAGGGTTCATTATTACACAGCTGTGCATTTTGCTTTTTTTTTCAAGACGCTGGAATTTGTTATTTTCCAGCAAGGGCAGGGGGAGGGGGATGTCAAATTAACTCTGAAGCAGCACACTCCTGCACCTTGCTTTTGCTCTGCCTGCTTTCCTTATCACACCGTGCACACCACTGCTCCGAGCAGGTGGATCATCCTGCCCCTGGCAGAGCACACGAGCAGTTGAGGAAAGAAGACGAGCAAATAATTAAGGTGACCACATGCTGCCTGTTTCCCTGGCACAGAACCCAAGGAATGAGGTGCTTCTCACTCACCTGGACAGGTAGCTCGCACAAAGAGAGCCATGGTCAGAAAAGCCATACTTCTGTGCTTTTTGGACAGCATGATTTAACACTCAGTTCAAAAACAATCACTGCTAGCAATCAATCAATAAATAATATCTTTAGCAATCATTCTTAACTCTGTCTCTGGATAGGGATGAGGGAGCTACAACAGATATTTGGCCAGATAGTCACAGGGGTTTTTGTTTGGTTGTGCTTTTTGTTAAATTACCAGTTTTCTTCTTCTGTTCAGTTCTGAAATGAGAACCCCACCTAACCCATCAACTGGCTAAATCTTACACTGCAGTCAAAAAAAACACCCTAAAATGTAATCGAAATGTCTCTCAAAATTATATCAAAACAGAAAAGAATACAGACTCTATACAAATATGATATTAAGAAATGTTTGCTAGCTTAACTATTTATATATATTTTTATATACTGCTTTCACTTACAGCTCTGACTTCTACGGCCAACAAACATCACTCTCTCCAGGGAGGTGGAAAGCCCTGTCACCTCTAACACCTTCTGAGAAGCTGGAATAGCAGGAAGACACAGCCAGGCTACGTCTGGACAACATCCTAGCCTTATCTATAATGCATGCACTTAGTTTCACCACTTGGAATATTGGGAAAAACATCTTAAATTTTTTTAGATATTATTTCATAAGCATGTCACATACTACATCTCTAAGAGCATCTTTTAATGTCACATGTACTTGTGCAAATTAAGTTTTAGCATGAACTATAGAATATTCAGAGATCCTATGTATTTACTTTGCTGATCTGAAGCTTTTTGAGGCAGAAGGAAAGTTACTGCCAAGCTGATTTTTAGGAGGAGAATTCAAGACCACGTTCAAGGCTAAATGACTTGAAACCTTATTTCAGTAATTCAAGTAGCTTTTCTTAAAATTTTAAAGCGTATTAAAATAATTCCATGGTGTTATGATTCTTTTTTTTAATCAACGCTTCTGAATTATTTTGGTTTAATTTTTCCTTGGTTCTAATATCTGCTTCCTTAGCAATACTTTTGCTGGTTTATACAGTAGCATTGTCAGCGATGACTACAACAACAGCAGGAAGTTTTAGTAGAACCAGAAGGAGGACAGAAAAGAACGTGACTCCATGAGACACAGAAGGTTTACAGCAGCTGGGAGGTTAAGTTGGGTAAGAGCAATTGTCCAGAAAATGGTGATGAGAGCAAAGAAACAGCTGTTCAAGTGCAGAGGCAGGAAACAGCGCTTGCAACCGTGAAACCTGAATAGAGGAAGCTCAATAGACAGAGGAGATTAGAGTTGTTTCAAGACTGGAAAGTCAGGAAACAGAAGGAAGAAATCTGGTGAGAGAAGCGGAGAAGTCTAGATGAGGTCGAATGATAAAGAACTCTGATACCACAGCAAGTCCTTTAAGAATCAGTAACTACTGAGAGATTCCAATCACAGTAAGTGATGCTGGTACTTGGAGCACTTAAACACAACTATTCTTTTTATTAGTACTCTACTTTGCAGGAGTTAAAATAAAGAAAAGCTACAGCACTCTAGGAGGGGTACACATACTCCCAGATGCTTCCTTAAGGCCTGCCATACTGGGCAACACATTTAGTCTTCAAAGTTCACAGAATATCAGGGGTTGGAAGGGACCTCAAAAGACCATCCAGTCTAGCTCTGGCCTCCTGACACTACCCCTTGACATATTTATAAACATTTATCAGGTCACCCCTCAGCCTCCTCCAAGCTGAAGAGACCCAGCTCCTTAGCCTTTCCTCATAAGGGAGATGTTCCACTCCCTTCATCATCTCTGTGGCTCTGCGCTGGACTCTCTCAAGCAGTTCCCTGCTAACTTCATTTAACGTGAGCCAGTGCTACTGCTGCCAGCTATCGGGGCTGCACTAACTCTCAGTGACGTTATTTTGTGAGCACCAGCGGGTTCTAAGCTGTACTTGGACACGTCTTTCCTGGCAATAAGTAAGCTGCCCAACAGGGAGGCAAAAAAATACACTTGGAGCAGAAAGGAAGCATGGGTCGTAGAGTGAGCTTACCTAGCACCAAGAACAAGGGGAAGAGGAAACTGAAATAAAGGCATTTCATTAAAGCAGCACTTATTGGTTGGGTTTTGAGATATGAGATGCCCCAAGAAAATTTCCTTTTTGAAGTTCTTTATTCCCCTACTTCTAAAGCAGGAAGTTGTTCACTTCGCCAAAAATAACACTTAGATCTAGAGTTTGAAAAATTAAAAAAATATCAGAAACCTCTATGGAGAAATCCGTAATCAATAGATGCAATATATTCCACATATTCTTTTAATTTTTTTCAAGAAAAGCAGTCACAAACAGATCCAGTCAAATATAAGAATTTTTTTTTCAAAATTTATATCCAGAGCAGAGTGCTAACTGGTATAACCTTGTCTTTAGTTATGTTACAATACCACCAGTATCAAATGACAGTTGGAAATGCTTATCAATAAAGAACAGTAATACTGAACAGTAGTTCAGATGACAAGTCAAATTAAACATAAATAATTATCTGCTACTTCAGCAGTCTTCAGAAATAGTCACTTCAATTTACAGCAGTGTCAGTAGCAACATTCTTACTCTTAATCCAACTTGCAACTTGACAGGGAAAGAAGATAGTAATAGAGCTCAATTATAACAATGGAAAATAGAGTACTGGGAGGCAAATAAAATTCCTGTTTTGATAGTTGGGGAAGGGAATGGAAAGGGTATTATTTAGGAGTTGATATTTCACTAGTCTGTAAGGGGCAGCACTGACCTGCCACTGCACTTTTTTTCCACTAAGAAGTGGAGAGAAAAAAGGATCGCTTTGTACAGTAGCACTGTCACCAGAGAAATCCAGTGCCACAAGGAAGAACGGAGGCATCAGGTTTCAGGTTGTGGCTCCTATCAATATCTATGGAGTTTAGATCTTACATGTAATTGTATGCTTTTAGCTATTGAGAAAAAAAATTAATGAAAATTGCATCTATAGTGTAAATTAGAAACACCTCTGTTAAGTACTTGACAAGAGTGAAGTAAAATTGTTTTATGCACGTAAATTGAATTAAGGCCTTGAAAGTAAAACTCTTGTAACCTGTTAATTCTTATACATAGTACGTTCATAGAACAGTACTGCTAGAACTTGTTGCAGCATATCTAGACCGTTTATCATTTTTACATAAATACATTTGTGACATTCCATTTTTATAGACCTCCTACCTGAATTTTCTGTATAGATGCCAAAAAAAAAATCAAAACAATTAAATACTAGCTTAACTAAGCTAAAGTATTAACTGTACCATCATTATCTTGTTCCCATCTATTCCACAAAGAAAGCTAACTCCTCTACACTATTTATTTACTTCTTTTTATTTATAAGGGAAGACAGCCTATCCACATTGCAATTTCAGCATTTTAAGCCAAAAATCTATATTCCTTTGTATTAATTATTATTTAACCGGTTTGAATTTCACACTTAACAAGAGACAGACACTAAAAAATTCTATTACAATTACTAAGAGCCTTAACACTGGCCTTAGTGGGGACAGAATTTCGTCTTTGTGGCAAGAAGATGTTGTCAGAATATGATTTTACAATGTGATTGTCTGGCAGATGACTTGTCCCCTTGGGACAGAGTGAAGCATTTATGTTGATGTTTGTCCAAACCCATCTTAAGAGTCTTCAGTAATGGAGATCTCAGGTAATTTATAGCAATATTTGATTCTTTCTGCTACAACAAGTTTTTATATCTAATCCACCTGGCATAATTTAAACCCACTGCTCATTATCTATCTATTGCAGTGAACAAGCATAGATAAATTATATTCCTGAGTATTGGAAGTTATTTCTATTTTTTCTTTCTACTTCTTTCTTTAAGCATATCAACCCAAATGGAAAAGTGTTCCAGCTCAAGTGTCATCAGCAATGATTAGAATATTTTACTTGCTTTATTAACATTATTCCCACTTATATAAATCAGTATGGTGTCTGCCTCTACTCTTAATTCTTGTTCAGCTCGTGTTCTACAATACCATGCACATAGATTACTCCAACAGCATTACCTAGTCCTGCATTTCTGCTGATGACCATTCCTACTTAAATGACAACGTCAGCATTTTTCCTTCCTGAGTGACAATAGGTCACTGATGATGATCTATATGTGCCATTTTGCAAACAATTACATACTTTCTTAACACTGTATCTAGTCTAAATCTGAATACCTTGCTCCTGAGAATGTTCCATCAGGCAGTTGCAAGATACTTAAAAGATATGACACTACCACTGCTTCCTCCCTAACCTCAAGGCCTGCTATGCTATAGGAGGGAATTAATTTGGTTTGAAATAGCTTCATTTTTTTCTGTGAATCTATTGACTAACGTTCTGTCAGGAAAAATCACCTCAGTGTAGTGAATGTACTATAAATTCACACCACCAGTTATTTCACAATAGGTTCCACATGCACACAGAATCTAAGCTGACAGCAATAAGAGGAAGAAAATGACAGTGTTACCAGACACAGCCTGGTAGCATATGCAAATATTACTTGAATAATGCTTTGAACAAAGGAATTCCCTTTTGTTCAAAAACTGAAGTCTGGGAAGAGAGGGGGGGAGGGGTGTGAAAAAAAGATTATTGTTGACCCTTCCAAGATGTGTTGTCTCTGATATTCATTTATTTCAAGGTAAAAATGGAGCTAATGAAACAGGTTTATGTGCAGAAGTGGTCCCCAGCTGCTTGTTCTGAAGCTGGTTCATAATATCAAAGACTAAGTTTTCTTACAGTTCATTGTTCCCTAAATATGTAGAAAGCTCAAACCCTCCATTTCTAAAACATTGTTCAACAGGCTTCAGTTTAAAACTTACTACAGCACTCTCTATTGACACCCACTTCCAATAAAATGCTATTTTCCTGATGTAAAACTAACCCACAAAGTTGCATATCTTCAACTTATTTCACTGAAATAGCTCAATGAGAAAGCAACTTAGCCATCTTTATGACACATAAACCTCCTTGGTCATCTGAGAGTTAAAGCATGAATAGCTGCAAAAAGAAAATGTCTGTCAGTTTGTCAAATGATTTAACAAATGCATGGTAAGACATAAATTTAAGTTTATACCTTTTCCATTTTTAAGTACACTGAGAAAGTGTGTTTAGTTTGTGTTGGTAAACATTTAAGGAAAGCAAGAAAAGTTATATAAAGGTTATTTTGGAACTTGTTTTCTTAAAAATTAGATTACTATTAAAAAACTACTGCACACACTAAAACATGCATGTAAAATCTCTATGTTCTTTTACCATAGAAATATCACAGAGCATGATTTTAATTTAGCATAATCACCACTTCCCCACAAACCTACCTCTTTTGGCATGAAGGACAAGCAGCATTGCAAAGCTGACTTTCCCTTTAAGTTAATCAAATACAAGTGAGGCTTTGAAGAACTGCAGACAAACACTGTCAAACAAAATTCAAAATCAAGTTACATATGTTATTCCACTAAATATCAACTTACTAACAGTTGCAGTACTTCTAAGTGATTTCCAACATAAGCTATCTACATATTTGTAGGGTAAACACTTCTCACAAAATTATGAATTAATATTCTACTTCTCATAGGTATTCTGCAGGTAGTTTTGAGAAGTGTCAATCATCAGCAACTTTCATTAAAGTTATTGATTTCGAAGAACAGAATATTTTAGAAAATAACACAATACTTTAGAAAAAAAGCCCACTGTCATCTACCTTTGAATAAAAGTGTTAGGCAAAAAGAGTTAAGTAATGAAAACTATTACCAGAGGGAGAAAAATAGTTGGCTGAAATGTTTTTCTAAATGACTTTCAGACATACTCTACGCTATAGAAGTTTACCAGTGCTTGCTTCCTTTTTTCAGACTTTCATGCTCAATTTTAAGGCACTGGCAGAAGCATGGGGTTTCCGGGAAACAATATTGCTCTAAGCTCAGTATTCATCCTGGAACACCACAATCAGTATTCATCCAATATTCACTATCTGAACAGTACTGAACTGACTGGATATCATATTAACTTGTTTCAAGCTCCAACTCTTATCTAGAAACCACGTGCAGCAAGTCGGTTCCCGTGCTGTGTAATTGCCTGTTGTAAACAGCCTCACAGTTCTCTTCTAAGTTAAGAAGACTGACTCGGAGCCTTCAGCTTCCCTTTGAAGCCACTACATAGTAAGAAAACCCCTCTCTCCTTGTCATATAAATTTTGGCATCATCCTCATATAATTCTACATAAAGAAACAACTAAATACTATAATATTGTCTTGCAAAAGCAAGAGTCTTGATTTCCTGAGCTTGCAGAGACAAGAGGCCAGCCATATAAGCAAAGCTGCAAAATTCTCTCGTGAATAAAGATGTTGAAATAGCAAAGGAGATGCCAAGACCGAAGAAGAAAAGGGATGAGTAACAATGAGCAAAGGATAAGAATCCGCACTAGTTTTATTAATAAATAAAGAATAGCAATCTAATTCCACATATTTCCAGAAAAAATATACCTTAATATACCTTAACATACTTCAACAAGAAAAGAAAAAACAAAACAAAAAAAAAAACCAAAGAAAAAAAGAATCTACAGACAACCTGACATTTTCTAAGTGTTTATTTTTGGCAAATGTCATTTTACAGGCAAACTAAAATGTTGTTTTCTTGATTTATATTAAGCAGTAATTTTAAAATAATTGCTTTAGATTTCTTCAAATCAGAAAATTCGTATACCAGAAACAGTCTGACAGATTTTCTCTTACCATTATCCATTCTTCATTCAATGAAAATTCTAAAAAAAAAGAAAAAAGGTAGCAAATACCTGAATGGTCATCAGTACTCAATGTAAAATCCTTATACTTGGAAAAATCGAACTCCACTCTGGTACATGCTTGTCCTCGGTTCTCAAGCAAAAAGGGAATTGATTTTGTAGAACCAACATAAACACCACCAAAATCAAACAGTTCCTGTAAGTTTAAAAAGAAAAATTAAAAAAAGGGTCAAAGCACTGTGAAGTTAAGTTTATAATTGAACAGAATGTAAAACACATAATTATTCAAAGATTCACAACTTATAACACAATAACAATCTTGGTTAATTAATTGACTTGCATAACCCTTATCTCTAAAATCTTTCCAGGACATAAAATATAACAGTTTAGGACCTAATACATAGGTCCAGTTACATCATCAGGAAAGTTTTCATCATTCAGGAAACACATGAGTGGATTCCTTGTCCCTTCATCGCATTTTTTTCCTGTAAGTACCTTAAAAAACTCTCTCCCTTTTAGCATACTTTTTCTAGATTGTCAAGTTCAAAAGCTAAAGCTGTCAGCTATGATTTAGTGCAACTGTTATATGTACATTCAATTTTTAATTTCTCTTCCTAAGTTGTTCTCTTTGATAATTTTCCCAGGAAGCCAGTAGAGGAAAAGATTAAAAATATGAAGTAGGGAAGATCCCCTTGGATATCTAGATAAAGCAAAACACTGTCAATCTTGGTAATCACTACAATTTCTTCATACTTACCACATCAATATTTATTTCAGGAATCTCTACAAATCCACCAACCCTGAGCACCAGCACTCTTGAATTTCGCACTGCTACCTAAATAAACAGACAACAGTGTGACTGTTGACAAGGTCATTTTAACATAACTATTGCACCAAATCTGTCATAAGTAATGAAAGAAAAAAGTTAGAAAACAAACAAATGAACAAAAAAAAGTCCTACTCCACAGATATAGAGACATTCAACATAATTTGCAATGAAAACATAAAAATAGCTCTGCCCTTATAATATAACACATCTTTGTCATGGACATACAAAGAGGTAAAGAAAATGCCTTCATGAAGAAATGCCAGTCACAGATATTCCAGCTAGATGTGGCTTCAAAGAAGAACCAATCCTGCGTCTGTGCCATACCATATCTGGGGTAGTCATAGCTGTCAATTAAGAAAAAAAACCAACCAAACAAACAATAACAAACCAACAAAGTTTTAGGAAAGACCAGTCTTCTGCAGACACAAATACAATGTTACAGGAGGCCGTATCACTAGAATGAATGGTTTTCTCCAAAAGGAGAAAGTTGAGTGGATGCGTTAGAGCTATTCAGCAGCTGTGAAGAGAAGAAAGTACGCTACAAAACAAATTAATTCACAAAAGTGCTGGTACAAAGTAGACCCTATTGTTCTAAGCAATGCTAAATCTGTTTTAGAAGTAGAAAAAAGAAGCGGGTACTAGGTTTAGTGAACATAATTTATGCAGCCGAAGATGGACAATGTAGGACTAGAATCAGAAAGGGTAGCAAAGATCAGCCCCATGATTATATCATTTTTCCAGATCTAACTTATCTAACCAAGAGCAAGTTCCAGAAGCAAGCAGGCAGAAAACAAAACAGAATTCGAGGTTAACTGCACTCCTACTATCCAATCAATTTACTAGTAAATCTAACTCTGAGATAATCACAAAAAGAAGTCAAGAAAGTAAAAACACTGCAATATTTCAGTCCTGCTCCTCCATAGACCATAAAAACTGCAGTTTTAATACTTTATTCAGAGCAGGACTGAGACAAAATAGCAGAACGCATTACAGTAGCCATCAACTGCGGTAAGCAAACCTTTTTTCTTTTTTTTTTCCTTAAAAAAAGCATTAGAACACTGGAGCTAACTTCCAAAAAATACTCAAAAGCACGCACATCTCCACACACCATAACACACCGTAACACTCAAAAGACAAAAGTCTTCCAGTTTTGAATACCTCCACTCTTGTATCAAAACTCATCTTTGCATTCGGAGTGAAACAGATTTTGAGGTCAGCAGAACCTCCCACAGGTACCACACCTTCCGAAGGGGTGATCATCATTCCAGGCACTGGGTTTGAATCAAGAACCTTCAAATGCAAACATGAAATGTTAATAACACTGGAAAAGGTGACGTTTTTATTGGGTTTAGGTGCTCGGGGTTTTTGGGGAGGGTCATGGTTTGTTTGGGTTTTTTTTTTTATGTAATACCAATATATCTACATAACATGTAATGCCAACCTGGACTTAGAAGTTTGGTAATATAGGTAAACAACAAAGTAACAGATTCCTAAACATTATGACTGTCATTTCTACAATGAAATAATTTTTGCACACCAGTTGAAAAATTAATATTCTAGTTTTGGGGTTGTTTTCATGAAGTTATTAAAATTAGGACTTGCTATTTCTCAAGTACTCAGAATATTCTACAAAGCATTTTTTCAGTGATAGATAAATTCATCACTTCTTTTTTGACATTCACAGTAAGAAGATGGGCCATGGGACCCTAATACTCTAAAGTTCAGTACAACGTTAGGACTAAATACTCAGTTTATGCACAATTAGTAAGGACAAATTTGAATTTCTTCTCTTATAATGCACTCCAAAAAGATAACTCCTCAAAATATAGCCACAAAAGTGATAATGACCAAGATTAATCAGCCATCTCTTGACTTAAGAGTAATCATGGAGGCTTACAAGGCTAGGTACATTTGTCGTATTGATAATGCTGATTTTATTCTTTCAGACCCATCCTCCATGAGTGTAGTAATTATAACGCTCTGGTTGATAAACAGAGAAATATAGTACAAATCAAAATAGAGTTTTTTAGTACTTTAATAATGTAGAAACAAAAATTCTAAAGATTTTATTGAAAACTACTCTGTTTCACTAAAAAAATAGAGCAAATTATTCTGTGATCAGGAGAACTAATGAGGTAAGTTTTCCTACTAATTCATGTATCATGTCTTCACCTACACCGGCTTACATCTCATCTCTTATCCAATTCATAATACAGCCGATCCTGCTTTCAGATGTCAGTCTAGCAAAGTAATCACATTTGCTGTGACTGGTCAGGGTCTATTTATGCACTGACTGGGCAGCCAGTATGTACGAACAGGATGACTGGACAGTTTGCTCTGTCTCTCAAAATACATGAACATCCAAGCAGTAATTGCTTTTCATAGGGCACATCAGTATGGAGTTCCACCCTCACCACTAGTTCTTATGAAACTTCCAGAATCTTTCAGACCATTACCACTTCACTTGTCTGTCAGTCCATCTATCCATGAATCCAAATTTGACAAAGGGACAGAATTCCTATTCATATATATCTTTTTTCTTCAAAAAAAACCAGTCAAAGCCTTAAGCAGGTGTGTATTTAATAACTGAGAACACAAAACTGTAACATGGTCTGATAAAATCAACTCCCTTCTTTGTCCTCACCTCAAGAAATCAAATATGCCAGAAATTTTAGCTTACTTGGAAGTACGCATGATTGTATCCTATGTTTTGAAGAATGGCTGTCTTACAAGTAGATAAACCCATTGGACTATGATAGAAGGTTATCCTTTGTTCTAGGAACTGAACTTCAGCAGTACCAAGCTATAAATATAAAAAGATAAAACAAGCAAACTAAATAACATAGTATTAAGTACAAATAAATAATCCAACCTACTTTTCATTACATAATGAGATAATAGGGGGCCGGTTAGCTTGGTCAGTTGAGCATGGCGCTAACAACGCTAAGGTCGCGGGTTTGATTCCCGTTTGGTCCCCATGTGTTGCCTGATCTAGTCGAGAGGTGGCGTCCCTGGTGGCAGGGAGGCTGGATTATAAATGATCTCTAAGGTCCCTTCCAGCTTAGGCCACTCTATGATTCTATGTGAGACAAAATTTACTCAGTGTATCAAATTTACCTAGATTCAACATGATTAGACACAACTTCAGAGAAATTTTTGGACCAATTTCAAGATAAATGAAATATTTTAATTTAATTAACAGCACAAGCTCCATAGTGGGTTTTTTTGATCCTAAATGTGTGGTCAGGAAGAGACACTTCAGAGATTTTAATAGCAGTGGAAATGCCAATATTCTAATTTACACACATCTTTGTTTACGTATGATAATATCCAAGGCTTCAAGAGAGGAAGAACTGAAAAAAAGCTACTGGATAAAAAAAAACACATAAAAGAGAAAGCAGGCACATGAGAAGGACAGGGAATGTTTTCTTGGCTCCCAAAATGCAAGTTCTAGAGCCTGCAGCTGGGAAAAACACATCGGGCGAAAGAAAAAAAAAGTCTCTCTCCTTCACAATCCCTGACATGTAACATAAGATAACAAACGATTAAACTAAGCTGAATTTTGCTGTTCAGAAGACAGAGCAGAGCCTTGCTTTTCAAATTATCAAATAGTGTGGAAGTTCTTTACTATGAGGGTGGTGAAACTAGCACAGGTTGCCCAGAGAGGTGGTGGAGGCTCCATCCCTGGAGACATTCAAGGTCAGGCTGGATGGGGCTCTGAGCAACCTGATCCATTTAAAGTTGTCCCTGCTCACTGCAGGGAGGTTGGATTAGATGACCTCTAAAGGTCCCTTCCAGCCCAGCTCTATGCTCAAATAACAATATCAAATCGTTTTATAACCTGTTGTTACCCTGAAGATCTGAAACAATATTTCCCACATCCACCTTGATTTTTTTTCCCTTTAATACATATCTGAAGAACTATCATACCACCTCTCAACATTTTTTTGGTTCAACTAAGTGAGCCAACAGCAATTACCGCTTTATATATAAGGACCACAAAGTTCTGGTGATGAAACATATCGTCGAAAGCAAGAAAAAGGCAAATGGTCTTTGTCTTGCCTCCTCCATCATGTTTTTGGAGCAATATTCTTCCATTAAATGTATCAAACAGAAGCCATATGAATTTAAAATAATTTCTTAATATAATAGAAATATATCTAAGAAATTATTTGGGTTTTTAAAAGTTCGACAATTTTTAAAATTAACATTTTTCTTCTCCAAATTTGCTGTATGAATTCTTACCTTTGCGAAACATTTCAACTTAATTTTTTTTCCTTCATGCACACACAAGTTGAATTCTCCTGCTTCTGGAGAGTTAAACCCTGGATGCCAAATAACTTCACATTCTAGATCTCTGTAGGCCTCAACAGAGCCTGAATAAATGTGCATAATTTACTCATTTTAGCACACACATGTACAATTATCAAATTACATTGCATAATTAGAAAAAACATAAGCACACTGAAGTGAAATGACATTCTGTTACTGAAAATTAAGCCTACATTTCCAAGGTGTTGAACAGTATGCTGAATTAGTAAGACTAGTTTCTGAATTCTCATGACTATTACATAATCTGTTTATTAGTACCCTGCAGTAAAATACACTCAAAGTTCGCTGATATTTTTTACCAATGAATTACTCAGATAATCAACATTTTTAAAAGTAAAAGAACTGACTATCTTTCTTATAGAATAACAACCTTGGGAAAGACCATATATATATTTTCTTGCTTGCAATTAAATCTGAAATCGTAGCAGCAGAAATATCTTTTCTCAAGAATCAGAACACACCACTCCTGATCTAGTCAAATCTTGTTTCAACTACGTAATGTCGATTCAGTTAGCAGTTAGTTCTTTAATAATAGAGCTTCAATGTATTTCCTGCAGAACACCAGCATTCAAGGGAAAGAAGGTAAAAGCTAATGTCTCACACTCTTCTAACAAATATTGATCCATAATGCATGTGGAAGCTAATCCAAGGCTGAATTCCATTTGCGTCACTCAGACTCAGTCTACATCAACTTCTTAGCAGCCTCGCTCATACAGTGCTTTTGGACAATTTCCTATCCTGATGAGCTGTACGATATTGCTGTTAAATAGGTGCCTCCCTTTTGAAATATCAGCCATCTCTTCTGAGAACAATGGTTACGTAAGCGCTGCTGGCTAGACATCAAAAAAACAAACTGGACTGAGTAGGACAGGTCTTATACAGGAATGCTGCCTTGGCATTAACACTCTAATCTGATACTACTTTTAGGATACACTGATTTTGACCCAAATCTAAAAAATACAATTTACAGCATCAGATAGATATGTTTGTCTTATTTAACATTATTGACATACAGGATACATGCACACACATTGTACTTGCATACTATACCTTTGGTTGGCTGTATAGAAAATGCAGTTCCTCTATCTCTAAGGACAGGTTTCCAAGTGAATTCTGCAGCATGGTTTCTGGGATTGCGTACCGTGACAGTTGTTCTAAATTCTGCCTCTGCTAAGTAGCCAGGAACAGGTTTTAAAATCAGTTCCCTTGCAGACAGCTCAAGTTCAACAGGCACCGCTTTTGCAACTACCAGCACATGCCCAAGGTGTTGGTTGTTTATGATGTAAGTGAAAGGTCTGCAACATAAAAATATATATATATTTCTCAAATTTTTTATGTACTTATTATGTTATAACAGAGTAAAACTTACATAAAATATAATCATCAGCAACAACGTAGGTTAATAAAATGATTGAGTGTGAACACACAGTTAAGACTGTCAAGAGAAAGCACTTTGTAATTGTTTTGCATACAACTTAAATCATGTCACAAGTGAAGATTATCCCAAAGGAGCCTCAACCTCATACAGTCCTGTTAATGGCATTAGTAAAGTGAGAGCTCCATGTCCATACCAGAAGGCTAGAAAACAGTTTGCCTATACATTCACCCACAAGTTGCCTCCAAAGATCTGAGCATAGATGCAGCAATGCAACACTATGTCAAAAAGCACACGATTTCTCATAATTTTTGTCCTAACAAATACACTGTAACAGCTAGCTTTTTCCCCTGATATACCTGTGGCTATATGGGCTTTTGGCAAGAGAGCTGGGTTTTTTTAAAACCCTAAGAAACATTACTATGCTAGCAAAACTTTGCAACATAAATTATTACAATGTCACCATAAATGAGTATACACAAGTAACATTTATCATAATTACACTGAGCTTAAACTAGCCACATTGTTTTTATTCTACTACTGCAAAGAAACACGTAAATCAAGACAGATATCAGAGGCTTCACCTTTTAAACATTCCAAGAGTGTCTGTCTCAAACACAATTGGAATGTGAGTCTTTGTAAGAGGAGGCACCACCCGAGACAATGGACTCGTCTGCTGTAATTCATCAATTTCAATCTCAATTTGTATCCATATATGAACTGACAAGTTATTAACGATGTGCAGTTTTCTGACTGCAGTAGAATGCACACAAACATCACCAAAATCCATATTAGAGGGACCTGGAATACATAAGAAATAAGATCTTCAATATTAAAAAGTAAAGTTAATATAATGAAGCATAACTACTAAAACACTATGATCGAAACATTCTAGTTCCTCAAATTACAGAGCTGGTCAGCTCGAACAATCCTGTAGCAAACTAAATTCACACTACAATTTGGAAGTAAATAGCATCCATGCTCTGTGGCGGCTTTCAATATTGAAACTCAAAAGCCAGAATTAACATTTATTTCTTAATTCTGTCTGTATTGGCCAGCTATTAAAATAGGAAAAGCAATGTGCTAAATACTAAAGGCATTATTAATAATCATGAATACTTCTTTTTATTAATCAGATATTTAAAAGGCTAGCAAACCAGCACTTTACTGAGAGTTTATATACTTAACCTGTTTATTTGCTCCCTGAAGTGACAATTTGGTTTAATAACTCATGTAATTTGATGGTGACAGAATTATCTCACTATGTTATTAATGTTTATCGGTACTTTTTATGCTGGTCTGCAAACTTTAATGCTTATGGCACTGATCAAACAAAAGTCTGAGTACTTTTAGTGTTAATGTGCTCATCTTATTCTGCCTTTCCCCAAGTGTATCAGTATATGCAGCTACACTATTCAGTTTCTGGCTTCATGAAAAATGCCCAGAAAGTACTGAAAATTTTCACTTTGTTGCTAAATAATTTTACTGAAGAAAACTTGACCTTAAAATAGACCAGCTTTAGTATGAAGTGTTATTAATAGGTAAGTCTCTCACAGGCTTTAGAAGGTTATCCCCCTATCAAAGAGTATTCCACAGAAATAATTTTGAAGGAGAATCCTGAGATTTTTCTTCCTTGAGATACCACTGTTCACTATTAATTCCCAGAAACCTG
>NW_009708992.1:54725-60698 GCF_000703405.1 Apaloderma vittatum
CACTCCCATGAATCTTGTTGATATTAATGCTGGTCCAGATATTAATCAATAACAAGGCATAAGGGTATGCCCATGCCTCATACTGTGTATTGATTTCTCTCTATCAGGCTGTGGAATGAGCAGTCTTTAAAGGATGCCCTCCTTGTACATGTTCATACCTAATCATATCTCAGTATTTTCTGAAGAGTGCAAAGCTTTAGTTAAATACTAGTGCAGATACCAAGTTGCCATCAAATTCAGCTATTTTTTATTCAAGGTGAACATAAATTGTGTTACTATAAGTAAGTGCTTTTACAACAAGTGTATGCATTTAGTAACCAAATTTAAAATCTTACCAATGAGTATTTGATGAAGTTGCTTGGATGTCAAAGTCAGACTGCAGTCTTCCTTCTCTCGGGTAGAAGATGGCAAAGCGCTAAGCTGTGATAAGCACAAGACATTTTTTCAGAGCAGGATCAAAATTCTTAGGCTTTTTTATAAGGCAAACACATTTTGCTACATTACTACTCAAGCATTTCACTTACTTCTTTGAATGAAGACTCAGAATCAAATGCTACCAATTTTCCACTAGTTAGTAGGCAATTCTCATCTAAAGGACGCGTTTTGAACAGTGGCTTCTCCTTGTCAATGTTTGTGATTGACATCTTTGGTGACATAAGCCCTTCAGATGGTTTAAGGTTCACAGAATTATCATAAATATAAAACTGCCTATGAGAGAGGGGAAGAAAAAGAATATAGATATCCAGAAGTTCAAGTAATCCATGTTCTACATATTAAATGTAGATTTACATATCTAAGATTTTTAAGGATAACGTATTTTATGTAGGAACATTTCATTACATAGAGTCCCCTCAAGTACAGAAAATGCCTTGAAAAGTCTTTATTTATTTATTGATTTCATTATGCAAGCATTAACATCAGTCAAAAAACAGAGTCTGAATGTATTATAAATTAAGGTCCAAAGACCACAAGCATTTCAGCATGGGACAAATTTGGGCATATGAGTGGCACCACTAAGTCAGTTCTGCACATATGTATACATACTTTTCATAGGAGACTGAAGTATTTATTTATTCTTTAAAGAATGTCTTACCTAGCAGCATCTTTCTGTAAACGACGTTGTCTGAAACTGGAAATCAAGTCTGTGTAGTGTTTCTTATGTGCTTCTTTTGACAGTTGTTCATAGGCAGTGTAAGAAAACTCTGGATCTATATAATTATATCTCTCAGCCTTTGTGAAAATAGTCCTAAATATTTAAAGAGAATTGTAGTTTCACTATGTGTATAAAACAATTCTGTGTCTTGTTAGAATGAAAACATTGATTTTGCTACATATATATTTAATTGCAAACATTCTTTTTACCACAGCTCATTATTAACATTTGACCTTGTAAAATATTGAAACTGTGGTAGCTACATTTACAGTTTCACGTAAGAACAACTCAAATTTATGTGTGAGAGGCTCAAGGTTAAGTAGAATGCAATAAATTTTAAAGAACTCTCAGTCTGAAGAAAAACATGAGTAGGCTGTTGTATATGTAACCAAGCTTGATCTACTACATAGCATACACAAATGTGTGGTTTCATATATTACATTTCCATACTTTTTACCTGTACTTTTTATTCCGTTCACTAGGCCTAACGCTGGCTGCACGGTCATTAGGAAAAGCTGTAAGTGCATCATCCTTACAATTCCTGTTCATCCGGTGAGTATGAATTTGTGTTTGTGCTGATTTAAGCATCGCCACAGGTGCTGTATCAGGCGACCGCCCTGTGCCATCCGCTACAAACTGCCCAGTTGCATTGGAAATCATTGGTGTTATACCTTCAGAATCAAGTAAGACATGTTACATGCATGTATAATACTTTTTTTTTTTTTTTTTAAACAAAATAACTACCAGCCAACTGCCTTCCCTGGCCTATATCACAAACAAATACTACAGCCCAAGCCACTACTATGATCTCCAGCTGTGACACTTTGTCTTGCACGTGTCCAGGACCAAACACCCAGAGCTGCCTCCAGCACAACATGGTGTGTCTGCAGTGTCCCAAGGTTTCAAATATAGGCATGATTTTTGACAAAAGAATACCCAAGCTGTCAGAACTAAAAAGAGAGCTCAGGTCTTTTTTCACTCTAATTTTAGAAAAGCACATGTACATTAAAGAGAAAAAAATATGACAGAAATGGGGCCTTGTGTTTGCTTACCTCTCCATACGTAAAGATACATGTTTAAAACAGCACTATAAGTAACAGCTAAAGAAAAAAAAAGAAAAAAAAAACCACCACCCTACTTTCCATCCTCCAAATTATAGGAATGATTACAACTTTCACTCCCAGAGGGACAGTTTGCAAGAAGCTTCATTCCAGTCTCTTCTCCCTTCCATCAAATACAGAGAGATGGGAACACATACTCATCCATAGACACTAGGAGAAAAGGAAGTTATAGAACCCATCTATATAAGGATCTGAAAAAACTCACTTTCCCTTCACAGTTCAATGAAGCTTAAAAGCAAAACACAGATATCAGTAGCCAACAGATTACAGATACCCCTCATAACCTCTTTATAAATCTCACATAGAAGCAGAATGGAGACCTTAACAGAGCAACTGGTAGCCACAACCACTTAGAAAACCTGACAAAACTTGAATACTCATTAATTCCTTGATCCACAGAAACATATTTTAACTGTCTTTTTGAAGCAAGAAAACCACAGGAGTTCTGGATTTCAACAATAAAACTCTGAAACTGCAAACTTTAGTTTCTTATCAATTCTTATTTGTCGTGGACTGGAAATACCTTCCTGAAAAAAGGAATGTCCAGTTGCTTATTAACCATTCCGGTACTCGTAGAAAGAACAGCGTTTTATCCTGACTTTCCAAAGACTTCTTTTTTTTTACTTGCCCACAATGCTCTCTTCGAAAAAAATGGCTCTTGCCTTCCTAGTTTTCATTAAGGGGTACACCTTCAAGTGGGCAGCAGCCAGTTAAAGAGTATTCAAGCTCCCCTCCTTACCTACACACAGAAACCAGAGGCACTGCGGTACAGGACAGCCCCATCGCACCAGCGCTACCCGCAGAAGCTGCAGCCTATTTGTGTGAGAAAAAGCTGCATCTCCCATAACTGGTTTTCAAATCCAGCAACAGGCCTAGTCAAATCTACCGTGAAGTGGCTGTCCGTGGGACACATTAGGAACCCAAAGAACAAATCAGAGACTAATTATTGTGTATCCTGAAAGACTCCTTATGCTGGAAGAGGATTCACAGGATGGAAAGAGTCAGTGGACACGGGACAAGGGGTAGCAGGCTGGATTAACTGGCAAATTTATCCGGCAATAGTAACTTTCAACCAATACCTTGTTCTCCTTCCTGACTTCTTTCTGGGCTTTACCCATCCTTCTACTTACGACTGAAACATACTAGCACCGTGTAATGGCATGGCTGCCAAAAACTGAAGCCTTTATTCTCCAATTTATAAAAGCTAAATAATATGATGAAAATCTAAGGTTTAATAGTTTAATTTTTAAAAAAAATTACACTGGAGGTTATTACTATTATTTTAGCCATTGTTTTATACTTTTATGGGTGTATGTCATACAACTGAGCATTCCCTCAACTCACAAAGAGATATTCTTTCTTAGAAACAAACTAAAAATAGTAAAACATTCTCTTTTTAAATGTTTAAAATGTACTTTTAAAACTTCATCACTTTTCACTTATCTTTTTAGCATCTTACCAGGATTAGTTTTGAATAGAACACTTTTTCGTTTGGATTTGCATACACCAATAAACGTCAAATATATTTGGTGAAAGGATTTTGTCTTCAAAACTGGTAAATTATTTTTCTCTAGTCCTGTACCAATGATATCGACAACTTGCTTCACATTAAGCGTTCCTATTTGATGTGGAGAAAATGAAAATACAACATCCTGGAAAAGAAAAGGCGTTATGAGACATATGAGGCAGAAAACCAGAGAAAAGTTTTGTGTAATTCTCTGAGTCACTTCTCTCCACACTTACTTCTAAGACAGGTGTTCAAAACTGGGCTTTTAGAACATGCTAGCTGCCAAGCATAAATTAGCAATATAAGGAAATAAAACTTCTACCCATTAGAACACCACTTGCTCATTTCTGGGACAAACTGTTCTCTCTTGTACCCTGGGTTACAGGTTTGTGCAATTATAAACGTCTCCCTATTAGACATAAACTTGGCAAAGTTTCATCCATTAAAAGAAATGTTATCTTACTGGAGTGTTAGTGACTTAGTGAAAGAAATTAAAAGGATCCTGCAGAGGACTGAATATAAATCACTCTTCTCAAGTCAGTAAAATATAAAAAGTTTAAAGTCAGGAAAAATCTGGACAAAGTTTCTTTGTCACTACAATTATTTTTTTCAAAATTTAAAATAATACTTGTTGCTCTCTGGAGCACAGGAAAGAACATTAGAAGACTCCACATTAGGAGAAAAAAAAATATACACATTTGGCTGATAATAAACACTATGGCTACTGAAATGAGATTGTTCTGGTTTACTTTCAGAAAATTTCACCGCTGACATTGTAAAGTAATCTGCATATCTACATAATCTAAGAGAAAGAGGTAGTTACCTTTGTGGATTTTTTTTCAATTTTTCCTTTTCCAGGAGAAATATTAAAATGAGCAGTCTTACGGAAGCTGAATGTTACTGGCAGGTACTCGGATTCATTTCTGAGTGTGCATAGAACTTGTGTTTCTTCACCCCAGAAACAGTCCATAAATTTAATAACTGGTCCTGGATTAAAAGTTAACATGACAGGAATCCCAGAACCTGTCAAAGCTAACTCCATGTGACAAGGATGATTCACTGCATTAGACAAACACACAAAAAAAGAAACAACAAACCACTTCACACACCTGTTAGGTTACAAACAGAAAAATCATAGTGTAGTTGCATGGCTGCAAAAATAAAATAATACCATAATATAATATGATTTATAATGACAGTTTCTATAAACGTAACATAGACATGCTTACTTATAATGGCTGGTAGATGACATACTCCCTCATCAAGGAAGTTGAGGATGATCAGATATTTACTTGAAAATGCACAAGACCAGTATTACTAAAATGCTGGTGACTTGCAAATGGCTGGGCTTTTTTTTATGTCCTCCAAATATTTACATTTATAATTAATTTTCAGGTGTTCGCTACCAGCAAGCATATACATGACACACATGATTGCCTCCTCCCTTCTACTCATTGCTCGAAGAGGCTAAAGCACTAAAGACGCAAGCTACAATTTAATTGTATTGATATAAATAAAATAAATGCAGGTTTCCCATAAAACTGCTAAGGAAGTTAAGAAATTAAAAGAAATTTAGAAACAAAGACATACAGTTTTAGCATTTATAGATACACTTCTGAAGGTGACTATACACTTCTGATTACATACTTGTGATTGCTGTGGAACCATCAATGAGGGCCTGCAGATACCCATCGTTATTCCCAACAACTTCAAATCTCAGAAACAGTACATAATCTTGTTTCGGTGAGAGGTCATTCACTCCAAAGTCCTTTTTGGGTTTTCTGTAATAGGTATTAGCTCTAATTACAAGATGGGAAAAAAAACCCAAACAAACCAACCAAAAACCACCCTTAGCCACCAAAAAATCAAGGCTTATTTTCCATCAGGTAATCTGTGCTCTTTGTTGTTGGTTACAGCTTGAACAAATGATCTTTACTCTTCCTTTCAGAAAACTGAACAGTAACAAATTTAAGCTCAAAAATATCTGTATGTTCATTATATTAGTCATTCTATTCCAATAGTTTTCTAAACAAAAATTACACACATAATAATCATATATAATTACAAGTTTAAGTAAGGGAAAATGGCATGAGCACATTTTGATTTTCTTTTCCTTATGTGAAGAAGAAATGTTCCTTTATGCTTACTTTTTTTTTTTTTCTTTTTTTAATCATAGAATCATAGAATGGCCT
>NW_009708993.1:0-844 GCF_000703405.1 Apaloderma vittatum
CTACTGCGCCACAGGACCTCCTCCTGGGCTTCCGTCTTCAGCGTCATCCCCACCATTTGCTTTGGCTTCCAGGTAGGTCACCCTGGCCCCACCGACGGTGCTGGCATCCTCCTGCAGCCTCCTGAACCATGGCGTTCGGGAAGGGGGACCCATGCCTGTCACCAGAGGTGGCTGCAGGGCAGGACAAGTGCCCCTGCAGACAGGGAAGAGCAGGACAGGGCACCCATGGGTGGGAGGGAAGGTCCTGGAGGTGGGAGGTGTTCCTGCATGGGGCCCCAGCGCCGTCCCCACTGTCCCTTGCAGTGCCACGAGGCGTGTGTGGCCATCTACAGCAGCATGCGCAACCAGAGCTTCTCGCACTGGGTCACCGTCTCCGTCCTCTCCATGCTCATCTGCCTGCTCATCTACTCCCTCACTGGTAACCCCAGCACAGGAGCCCTTCGCTCCCTCCCTGCCCTGGGGAGGGGTCCCCTGTCCCCAGGGCTCATCCATCCTCCTCGGGGCTCCTCTGTCCTTCTCACTGGCATGGCCACCTATCCCCATATCACCCTTGACTGCCTCCCTGACCTTCGGTGAGGCCGTGCCATCCGATGTCCTCATGTCCTACCCAGGGAACGACCCAATTGTCATTGTTGCCCGCCTGCTCTTTGGTGTCTCCATCATCACCATCTACCCCATTGTGGTGCTGCTGGGCAGGTGAAGGGGAAAGCTGGGTGTCCCCCCGCATTTGGAGTGGTTCTGATGGGTGCTGTGAGCCCCCCGCCGACCCCCCATTCTCTTTCCTCTAGGTCAGTGGTGCGGGACATGTGGGTGACCCCCAAGCGTGGGGCCGCAGTGGTGCTCG
>NW_009708993.1:919-1205 GCF_000703405.1 Apaloderma vittatum
GCCGGTTGCCTGGATGGCCCCCCCGCTCCCCATCGCCCTCTTCGTCCCGGACATCGGCAAGGTCATCGAGCTCATCGGGGGCATCAGCGCCTTCTTCATCTTCATCTTCCCAGGCAAGAGTGAGCAGTGGGAGAGAGGGGTCACCGGTGCCAAGAGCATCGCTAGTGGGGGTGAGGGGTGGTGGTGGCCCATCCTGACTCCATTTCAGGGGCGTGGGGGTGTGGGGATGCCGCTCTGGGACCTGGGTGAGCGGTGCCATGGCAGCAGGGCTGACCCTCTGTGTTGG
>NW_009708993.1:1336-1544 GCF_000703405.1 Apaloderma vittatum
CCCTGGAGTGAAGGGTGTCACCCTGGCCAAGGTGGGAACTCCATGAGGAGGGGCTGTAGGCACTGACTGCAGGAGCACTTGCTGCAGGGTCTGCGGTGGGACTGAAGGGTGGCATGGAGGGGTGCGCCCTGACTCTGGGGATGTGCCCGGGTACCAGGGAGGTGCCCACATCCCAGACCCCTTGCAAGGCAGAGCAGCTGTAGGGGAA
>NW_009708993.1:1709-1998 GCF_000703405.1 Apaloderma vittatum
CTCTGGAGCGGGAGGGGGGTGCCCCAGATGTGCCAGAGTGCGGGAGAGGGACAAGGCAGGAGGCGAGCAGGGGCACCCAGGTGGGCAACAAGGACTTGGAGAGGTCCCTCGGGGAGGCCTGCCAGGGTGTGAGCCCGGGAATGCTGTCACGAGGAGAGGGGACAGACAACAAAAGCCGGGCGATGGGGACAGCGAGGAGACAGTCCCGGCCTGCCTGGGGCAGTTCAGGAAGGTGCCCTGTGCCAACCGCGCCCCAACGGAACAGCAGCCAGGTTAAGGGGGGAGGGCC
>NW_009708993.1:2088-2361 GCF_000703405.1 Apaloderma vittatum
GGGGAGGGGACAAGGGTGGGGGCATGGGACAGGGGAGCCTCTGTGGGTCTGTGCCCTCTTGGCGAGGCCACTGGGCACAGGCAGAACTGAGGGTGCTCTCGTGGCGGCAGATGCCAGGTTTTTTTTTGACTGTTTTTTGTGTGTTGTTGCAGCGGGCACAGGAGATGAGCCTGAGAGCCTGCTAGGGTCTTTGCCCACCCACCAGGAGCGACGCCGAGAAGCACGACAGAGGAGGCTGTGACCCCACTGAGGGACCGATGTCTGGGGGAACAG
>NW_009708994.1:0-13901 GCF_000703405.1 Apaloderma vittatum
CCTTGGCTTTAGTGCTCGTCCCAGCGCCAGGGAGGAGAAAGGGTTCGTCCGGGGTGAGAGATGGCGACTGGACTCACGCCTTGGCCATGGGCGAAGGCCGAGGGGTCGTGCAGCACCGTGCTGGGGCCAAGGGCTGGAGGAGGGAGAGGAAAACGCCTTTCCCTCTGCCACCACACCCTGCCCGCTTTCCCCTGGCCTCTGCTGATAAAGGGAGCGGCTATGGCTCCCCCCCCCCCCCCCCCCCCGGGTCGGCAGAGGCTGGTGTCAGCGATTCTGCACGCTCACACGCAGTTTACACCCCGTGCAGTAGTTATTGCTTCCCTGTAGAGGTCAGGAATGCAGCACAGAACGAGGTACCTTCACGTTACCATTCTCATGAAGTCTGCTGCAAACCCAGGGTGCCACATAGACCATAGCTGCCAGCTCCGGCCTGCCCTTACCCCTCCAGTCACACTCAAGCATCTGGAAGGTGGAACCATGGACACATAAAAACGAGAGTAAGAGAAATATTTATATTATCTTTGCAAAAAACACACAAGGATTCGAGGGTGTGGTGATAGCAAGTTTGCCCAGGCATCAACGCATGGCCAATTCTGAGAAGTTCACTCCTCCTTCAGCTACTCTGGTGGGTCCAAGGAACTCAGAGCTGGTCTAGTTCTTGCTTCTGCCATCTGGAGAAGCTGGAGGGCAATGAGGCAGCCACACATGGGGGCACTGCCCAGCTATGGAAGCAGTGGAGCTCACAGCCCAGCAGCAGACCCAAAACTCTGCAGTGTTGCAGTGGAACCAACCCCACACCCTGCCTGGGTGTTAGGCTGAGGTCACCACATGATGCCCCGGGGTTGGTGGGGCCCTAAGGGGCCCTGACACAGTACTTAAAGTCTTTGACGCAATTCTCTCCTGCGTCTGCCACAAAGAGGTGCCCAAAGGAGGAGCAAGCCACACCAGCAGGCCGCCGCAGCCCTGTGGACACCAGGCAGATGGGAGCCCCATGCTCTGGGAACAAGTGGACAGTACGGCGCTGCTCGTCTGCTACCAGGATGCTGCCATCCCTGTCAACGCAGACCCCGGCTGGGTTGCCAAACCAGTGTCCGTATTTGCTGCTGAGGGAGCAGAGAAGCTTACAGCTGCTCGTGAAGACCTTGACGTCTCTGCACTCCTCGCTTACTACAAAGCCCCCGTTGGGTGCTGGGCTGACATAGTGAGGTCCCTGCAGATTGGGGACTGAGTGGACGTTGTGTGTCTTGAAGGCACGGTCCAGAGCAAAGCGGTGGACTTGGCCTTGTGCATAGTCTGCTATCAAGATCTTGCCCATGGAGTCTACGCCAATACCCGTGGGGGAACCAACCTTTCTGATCTTTATCCATTCACCCTTGGAGGGGCTGGTGTGAGGGTTGAAGACCCAGATGGCTCCATTCATCATGTCGGCTACAGCCACCATTCCTGTCCGAGTCACAGTCACATCTTCCGGCAAGAAAGTGCCGCTTTCCTTCCCTGTTTGCTGGCAGGGCAGAGACTGCAGCGTTTGACCTGTGCTGCTGAGGATGTGGACCCAAGGAGCGCTCTCGGCTGTCACGTAGATGGAGCCATCCAGGGAGCAATGGATTCCACTTACTCCCCCATAGCGGCTGCCAGTGGGATTGGGAATCCGCCTGATCAGGTTGTCCTGGCAATAGTGGAGGAGGTTCTTAATGTTGTCCAGATCTCCGCACAGGCTTTTGGCCTTATCTGCAAGCTGGTGGACTTGGTGCTGCGTCACCATGCCCATGCCACGCTGGCTGCTCAGCAGTGGGCTGGCTGTCTGGAGGGTCGTGCTTGACTTCAGCTGGAGGGTGTAGATGGTTTTCAGAAGCTTCTCCTTTTGAAGACTGGTCTCCAGAGTGTAGTCCATCACAAATCCAACGGCCCTGTTTGGGAGAAGCAGTAGGACCGTTACTGTCCCTCCCTGCTGCCATCTCTGGGGACATGCTCTGATCTCAGGTGCTTGCTGTCAAACCAGGGTCAAGGTGTTGGTGCTTAATCTGGATTCACTCCAGTGCAATAGAGACCAGATCATAGCCCTGCTAGCTAATTATGGGATATAAAGGGATGTAAAGACAAACAAGTGACCGTGGTACAGAAATGAAAAAGTTAGCAGGCCGGATCTGTAGCTGGAGGAACGAACCAAAAAGGTCCCTCAGTTTCAATGACAGCTTGGCTAGGGTCAGATCTGACCTGAGGATTTATGTGTAAAGGAGAGCCCTGTGTGTGAGCACACTGAATGGGATCTCTGCCTCTCCAGTTCCTGGGATTAGTTGCTTCCTTCAAGCCTTTAACCGTGCTTAACCCTATTTTCTGTAAGCCTTAACTCTCCAAACCATGCTCAGTCCATGCTTGAGACACCGAGGATGACTATTCCTCCCCTTCCCATGTGGGTCAGATGCCACACTTGGCCAGACTGTGTCTTTGTTAAGGGCAGCCCCTTCCCCATCCAAATAAATCAAGTTATTCCTGAAACAGCCAACAACTCATCAGGAAGAAGGGGGAACTGCTCTGAAGGACACATTGAACCTACACAAATTTTTGAGATGAGAGCCACCGTAAGAGCCATAATTTCTTTCTAACCAATATCCCTCTTCTAAAACCATAAGAAATGTGTCCCCCAAAAGGCAGAGATGACAGCCCAGCTCTGCTGTGTGCTCTCCAGGAGCTGGCAGGAGGCTTGTAACACAGAGCCCAGAGCTGGTAAGAGAAATGTTACAAGAAACATGGCCTCCTTAAAGTTCCTGCAGTGGCAGAAGTTAACTTTGCTTTAAATGTGATTATAATTAATATTATAATGGATGCACTTGGCTATTCCGAGTTGTTTGCAAGCCATCACTCCACTTTTATTGCCCTGAGTCCCATGACTGCCGGGTATCATGTGCTTCATACTGCCTGCAAAAGTAACGCTTCCCCAAACCTCAGCTGAAGGAAGCTGGGCTAGGCTGAGCTATACTGGATGCAAATTGTTCTTCCCGTGTGCAGATACCACAATTGTCTAAAACTCATCCCCTGAGTACTCAGCAGAGCTATCAAACGCAAATAAGTGATGGTGGGGATGAGCGCAAAAACAGAGGGAATCCAGTTTCTGCTGTTTTGGGGGTCTGGGAACAGCTTCGCCATCTTCTTCCCCCAAAGCAGTTGTGCTTTGTGTCTCTGGCAGCAGATACCTGCTTGGTAGAAGCAAACCCTCTGCCACCCCCCATGACTGCTTATCAGCGCCCTCCTTCAGAGCTGGACAGAATTCAAAATCCAAGAAATTGGATTTTACCGATGGGTAAACTGAGTCACCATCAGGGAACTGACGTGCCAGCCACCACACACCCAGCACCAGGACTTCCCACCTCAGTTCCCGGGTGCTGGGTACCCAAAGCCCCCTCAGATCTTTGATGGTGTGTCCTGAGCCAATTCTGAGCTGCTCATTCACAGCTCTAAGCCCAGGAAGAGGGCCCTGACACTGTCCCCAGCGCAGCTCAGGCCAACAACCACATGAGTGACCACAAACCCAGCTCAACAGATCTCATACCTCTGTCCTGGGGGCTACCTGTCCTTCCCTGGCAGCACTGGCCTCCCTCCAGCTCCGTCCTGCTCCCACGCCGGGCTCAGGGCAGCGGGGCTGAAGGATATTGTGTTGTTAGTGACGGGCGATTGCCCTCAACTCCGGGTAAACACAAAAGCTCCTGTGCTGACAACCAGAAGCAGCAAGACAAGGGCTGATAGGTGCAGGCTGTATTCCTTGTTGGTCTTGTGCCCAGAGAGAAGGTGCCTTTCCTCCAGGATCAGTCTATGTCCCATCTACCAGCTCCTACCGGAGGGAGGAGAATATCCAAAGTGCCCAGATGCAGGAATGATTTGGGGCTTTTACGGAAAGGCACTGATTTGCTGCACCTGGCCCTTAGCGTGAGAGGTGGCTGCTGGCATGGGACAGGGACACTTGCACCTTGAATCAGGTGCTCCTGCTTCGTCTCGCTGCTTCTTCACCTCCTCCCCACGTGCTCCATGGTGTGGTTGCATGCCTCAGTCTCCCCACTTGCAAAAAGAAGGGTGATTATTTCTGAGGTCCAGCAATGGAGAAGCTCTCGCTAGAAGTAGATCAGCCTCCCACGCACAGGCTCCATCTCCAAGCTGCTCAACGTGGCTCCCCTCAGCTGGGAGAGCCCACGTTTGGAGTTGGTGGTGTTTATAGGTTCATCTCAAACAAAGAAGATCAGGAGGATAAACAGAGTCAGCTGGGACCAGCCTGCAAGGTGCTTGTGGACAGTGCTCAGGGAGCTCAAAGCATCTTAAACCTGGCTCAGGTGTGAAGGAGTTTGTGTCTGCTCATTACTTAGATGGACCAAAGGTAAATGAAGTTTGGATCAGACTCCTTCCTACCTCTTGGGTTGCTTGGAGGGCTGTGTATGCCTGGCCCTTTGGACGGAGGAAGCGAATTGGGGTCTGGCTGGCTGCAGGAGCTGCAGGCTGGGGATCTGCCTCCGAAGCTCCGGGGCGCGGTGTTCCTCTGTGTCTGTTTTGGGCCCTCCTGGTCCTGTGTGAGTGTGTTCCTGAAGCTCACAGTGTCTGGGAAGCCACTTCAGACCTATTACCAGCCAAAATCACAAAAATAACTTGACACGATAAGCACCAGGATGGCTCCATCCGAGCCCCAGCAGGACGGTAGGCAGCTTCAAAAACCATCTCCCAGGGCAACAGGGTCTGACCTTTTGTTTCACTGTTGTGTGCTCTATCACCAGGATAAACAAACACAGTCTGGCCCTGGGGCTTCCATTCACCTTTCCAGGACCGTGGCTCTGTCACAACCTGTTTGAAAGCCACCCCCGGACTCCACGAGACACCTGTGTCATAGCAGGACAGCCCATGCCCACGCTGACATCAGGAGCGGCAGGGTTCAAGGACAAAGGCATGGTCAAGCCACCAGTGCTGGAGCTGGACCAAGGGGAAGGAAGTTTGGGTCCAGTTTAGGCTTTCCTGGAGCACATTACTTACTGGCATTAGTGGTGAACATCTCCCCATGTGGCTTTTTCCTCCTCTGGCCCAGGGAGGGGCAGAAAACTCAATTTCCTGCTTGAGCAGAGCCCCTGTCCCTGCTGCGCTTCCCCACTGTCCTCAAAGTGCCTGCAGTGCCTGGCTGGGGCCATGCAGGGGCTTGGGAGGATGCTGGGGTACAGTGCTCTTGGAGCCTGATCTCTCATACAGGCTGGGACCAAGGTTGAGGCTTCCTAAACCCGGTTACATGCAGGTGTGAGCAGGAGTTCATCTCCTCTTCAGGCATCATAGAAATCAGTCCAGGAAGCAACGTTGTAAATACTCTGGCTCCTGAAATTACCCTGGCGCTGTCCTCTGACCAGCATGGACACCCAGGAATCCCAGCTGCCAGTTAGCTAACCCGTGGAGAAGATTCTTCAGGGCCTGATAAAGGCTGAGCTGATGCCTCATCTACTCCCTTGCTCCTCCGCAGCCTCCCACTCTCACAAGGCTCACAAGAGGATTAGGAAATTAATCCTCTTTAAAACATCGAGCTCCCTGTTGGCCAAAAGGGCCAAAAGCTGTGAAGCGCAGCGGGGCACTGGCACAAAGCCCCTTTCCTGCCAGGAGCAGAAGCTTTCTGCAAACACAGCCCCATGCTCAGCCCCATGGGGAGGGCTCTGGGAGGTCCAGGGCCATCGGTATTACTGGAACAAAGCTGTGTGCCCAGAAAATCCTCTTATGGACAATACTGGGCCATTTGGTCTTCCAGGAAGGGCTGCTCCAGCTCGCGGCGAGGCTAGCATGCCTGTGTGCTGCAGGCTGGTGGCTGCTGCTTACAGATGGGCAAAGAAGCAACTGCATTTTCTACTCCCCTTTCACAACCACAATACAAACTCTCTGTGTCCCACACCTAAAATTAGGGGGAAGAGTGGCTCTGGGGGTTTGACCCTCTGTGGCCCCAGATTGGGGAAATGATGTGTGCATTTTGGCTTTGGAGCTGCCACTGCCTGGGTTGGAGGAGCCAGAGTTGCCCAGGCACTGTACCTGGCTGTGCAGGCACTCCTGGGTCTTCAGGCAGCTTCTGCCTTGCAGGAACATTCCTTCATCGCTCTGAGCCCTTTGATCCTCAGCATCTTCCCCCACAGCCCAGGGGTGCAACAGTGGAGAATACCTGGCCCTGGTGCCTCAGCACTACTCAGGATCTCCCGCATTGCGTCAGTGCCAGCAGTGCCTGGGTACCCCTGCATGCACCCTCCAGGCAGGGCAAAGAGCTGATCAAACATCATTGTCAGCCGGGATCTCACCTCCTCTCAGCCTGGGATTTCACCCTGCCTCAGCCTGCGGTGCCTGAGGGAAACCCTCTTCCTGCTCTTCTTGGCTGCCTTGGGGAGCATCACCCTGGTGAGAGCCAGAGCTCTTCTCACCCGTCCTGGCTCTCTTAAGTACTTAAATATTCAGTGCTTCCCTTCATGGGCCTTTGTTCCAACTCCAAAGCCAGAATGGTTCTGCCCTGGGCAAATACCCAGGGAAACTATCCCATTCGGAGGTATCCAGGAGCAGAAGAAGGAAACCTCCAATTGCAATAACAGATAGGCAAGGGGAAAACACAGCAGGGAATTTTTGTAGATTTTTGTACTCCTTTTCCTCACTTCAAGCGTAGGAGATGGGGTGGCTGCTTCTCTGTGCTCTCCCACACTGGCTGAATGCCATGGGGATGTGGAAAGTATAACCGCTATCTGAGCAGCTCTGGACCCCTGGGACTGCCCTGCGGTTCAGTGTTTGGGACTGCTAGGGGTTGAAGTGTTTGTGACAGACTCGAAATATTGCAGCAGTGTCCCAGCAGAGCCAGGGGACAGTCACTAGGGCATGTCAAGATGGCCAGAGGCAGTGAGGCCACCACAAGTGGTCGTGACAGTAAGAGCAATGAGGAGCAGTAGCGCTACTACCACAAACGGCCGGGACTAGAAGATCCAAGATGAGCCACAGGCAACGCATGGAGTGATGCCTTCTGAGCTCTTCCCCATTTCCTCCCACAGGGAGGATCCCAGGAGGATGAGGAGGACTCATGGTTCCTCCACAAGAGCTGCAATTTGGGTGAAAGCAGGCAGCGCAGGCTGGGCTGCCTGTCCATGCGTTGCCCTTGCAGATGATCCCTCTGCCAGGTCTCAACGCACATCTGCATTGATTCCCTGGTGTGCCACCAGCCCTGGAGATGGCATTTCTCCTGAGGGGAGACAACATCCTCCCCTGCTTGCTCCCAGTGTGCTTCCAAGAAAAGGGAGGGACAAGGCTGAGAAGAGGAAGAAGCAAAGGGAAGGTGTTCCTTCTGGCACTGCTAGTACCTCAGTGATCCCTCTGCCAGGTCTCAACGCACATCTGCATTGATTCCCTGGTGTGCCACCAGCCCTGGAGATGGCATTTCTCCTGAGGGGAGACAACATCCTCCCCTGCTTGCTCCCAGTGTGCTTCCAAGAAAAGGGAGGGACAAGGCTGAGAAGAGGAAGAAGCAAAGGGAAGGTGTTCCTTCTGGCACTGCTAGTACCTCAGTTTTTGCAAACACCACTGCTCCCTACTTAAAGTGGTGGGGAAGCTCCCTGTGGCATGCAGTCATTTGGCAGGAAGCAAACCTTGCATGCTTTTCCCCAGGTGGGAAGTGCAAGGTGGGCTGGGACGGGCTCTCTGGGACAGTGGAAACTCCTTTGGGGGCAGTTCCCGAATTGTCTTCCTGCCCTCAGCTCGCTGTGAAAGAGCACACGCTCGCACTCAGCCCCGCTGCCACTGCAAAGCCAGTTCATTACCTCCCTCCTGCCTGAGACAGAGCAATTCTGCTCCAGGTTGTCTTTGCAGCTTCACATGTCTGCTCAGAAATCTCCTGGCCGACCTTGGCCCTTCTTTAGCCCACGTTTGGTAACTTTCCACTCCTCCGAGCTCTGGCTTGGCCACGTTTGGGGTAAGAGAAAACTGGTTGTGCTGGGCAGGAACCACTTCTCCTCCCTAGCTGGTTCCGCCGTTACGAGTGAGCGCCCAGCTCCCTGGCCCTGCCGCAGGTGGGTCGCAGGATGCACAGACATGGATGGCCGGGCAAGATGCAGAAAAACAGGGCACCCCAACACTGACCTTCTCTTGTCATTTCAGCCACGTGGTTCCAAATTGCTTGGATATTCCCCTCCCAGCTGCCACTTGGTGTGTGCAAGGAGTTAACTCACCTTGGTGTCAAACTTGTCCATGCTTCTTGGTGCTACAGCGAGTTCGTGGCAGAACTCTCTTCTCCTGAATACAGGGTTGGGTCTACCCAGCTGTCTTCTACTTGTGGGCAAACCTAAAGGTGTCTGCAGCTCTGTCTCTTAGACTGTGGTTTCCCCTGACAGGTGTGGGTGCAGTGGGGGAAGGCAATGCCCACCACAGTCCCCATCATCCTCCCTGCAGCCCAGGGGCTATTCCTCTGCAGTGAATGCCCTGTTGCAGCATGGGATACATCCCTAAAATTTGCTACTGGCCCTTTCCCACCAAGCCAGGGAAACCGGGAGGGGACGCAGCATTTTACGGGGTCTGTGAGAAACTCCCATCTCATGCTTGGGGCTGCCTTGCTCATGAGAAGCAGCCTGATGTGACGCCTTTCCACCCTTCCCCACAAACTGTAGCCCCATCCCTGTGCCCCGAGGTGCTTGGGTTGCCCTTGTGCCGTCTCCCCTTGCTGTTGACCGCAGCTGCACATTGAGTCAGAGCTCACAGCCACACCAATAGGGCTGGAAAACCCACGCTCAGCGTCCTCCACTCTCAACTTCCCCGGGGCCACGTCCTTGTGCTGAGGGGATGGAGAGAGAAACAACATTCTGTTTTACAAGGAACCTTGAAATCTCGTTCCTTTCACTGCCTCACCTGAGATAAGCCTTCCCTGAGGGTTTGTTTATTAGGAAACTTCCCCCCACACCCCCCCCCACCTCCCAATCCTTGAGCTCTCCTTTGCTCTTGAACCCGGAGGAGAAGTAATACTTGAGCAGGAGCAGCTGTACACACCTGGGGTTAGAAACCCATAAAAGTTTTGCAGCTCCATTGACCAAGAGCTGTTGGATTTCACCGAGCTGTGCTAGGGACCTGCTGTGACCCCACGTCCCCCCAGCCCTGGGAGAAAGGAGGCTGCTGGCCTCTGCAGAGCAAGGGAGGGATTTGGCCAAGTCCTCTATTGGCGGTTGGGGCTGATCTTGGCTTGGCAGGAAAGTAGGGGGGACATGTAGGTAAGGGGGACTTTGGTCAACCATGACCAAGAAAGATGGCTATCACGTGAGTCTGCCGTTAAAGGACAGGTAATGGCTCACTATCAGATGCCTTTAGGGTGACCAAATAGCCGTGTAATGGGCCCTGTGCTGGAGTGGGCTGAGGGCCCTGTGGGTGCAGATTGCAGCCTGGATAAGCCACCCCAGTAGTTCAACTCCCATCCATTATTTAAATGCAAAGGTAAATGCTTTCATCTTCTCAGCTGGAATGGTGCCACCAGCTCAGGCCACCTCCTGAAGGTCTCATCCTGGTGGCCTGCAGGCAGGAGTTGCTGGACAGCCATGGCAGAGAAGAGAGCTCTCCTATGTAGGGGTGCCAGCAGCAGCCCTGGGGATGAAGTGGAAGGGCCGAGTGACAGGGGGGCACTGGGACATGAGACTTGACCCCGTACCCTCCACTCTCCCCTGCACCAGGACCCAGACTCTGGTGCTGCTGCCCCATGGCCAAGCCTTGGCAGCTTGTCCAGAGACCTGGGATGCCTCTTCCCAATGGAAAAGGCTGTGTGTTTGTGCAAGAACTTCTGCAAGAGGAATTAGGACCCTTGCAGCTCCTGTGAGGGCATTTCTCCTCCATACAGCTTCAGCCATAGCAGACTGCCCCTCTCCCCAGCATGGGACAAGACGGTGAGGTCTCAGTGCTGATCCAGCAGAAAACTGTCGAAACCACCCCACACATAAATACTTTTTGCAGTTGGCATCAACATTTGGCCACATCCTGCTGGTGACTAATCCTGAGCCCTTGGGACTGTGTGGTTCCATGATGGAGAGCCACGCCTGAGGGATCCACCCAGGGCAGGGTGGATCTCCTCCCCGGAGAGGAGACTGAAGCAGACGGCACCAACTCCCGCTTGGAGGTTTTTCCCTTTAATGGTTTGGTTTTTGTTTTGTACATTCGTAAAACTGTGAACAATAAATACTGTGTGATCGGCCTCCGCCTCCTCACTTGTCCCCCTGCCCTGCTTTCTATGGAGGCGAGGGACAACTGCGAGTGACGTGGCTGCTGGTGCTGGAGGGGTGCCCGGCTCACAGCGTGGGCACCACGGAGCAGGGCAGCATCCCAGCTCGGAGTGGCAGGATGGGGTCAGGAGCTGGGGAGGGAGAGGTGGCGTGTGCAGGCAAATATCTCAGCTAAAAAGAGGTGAAAGGTAGCACTGCCTGGTGGTCTGGGCACAGAAGCCCAGGCCTGCTGGTCACAGAACTCAGCTACCCCCCTGGTGTCTTGGACCTCCAAGGTACCCAGGTTCAATGGGGATCGGCTAGGAAGAACAGCATGATGCTTGGGACTGGGAGGAGATGGGGCTCCCTTGTGGACAGAGGGACCTACAGGTCTTGTTCCTCAAATGAGGTAAAGGTTGGGTGGGCAGGGAGCGATGCCACAGGAAAAGGGTTCCAGCATCTTGGCTGTGCCTGTGGGTGCCCTGCACGAAGGGTTCCCAGCATGAAAGACACATGAAGAAGCTGTTGTGGGGGAAGAGTAGGAAGCCCTGAGATATGGGAACAGAGAGGTGCTGGCAGGGGGGACAGCAGCTGCCAGGGCTGTGTGAGAAAGTTGGAAGGGGTGGGTGACAGAGGGGCACAGGGTGATGGAGTGACAGAGGTGCGCATGGCAGCTGAAGAGGCTGGAGAGAGACTGGCAGGCTGTTGGCAGCCTCTTGGTATGGAGAGGGCTACTGTGCATTTGGTGTTATGGCAATACCTTTGGGGTTAGGGAATCCAAAGATGACAGCACTATTCAAACCCAGAAGAAAAGCCCAACACCAACTCCCCCTGGCTCTGGGATCAAGGATCCTGCACCCAACTCTGAGATCTGTTCTGGTGGGGTCTCATGACCTTCATTTGGGCTTTTTGGGGCCAGGGCCATGCTGGGAAGCAGCAGAACATGGCTCATCAGGAAGATCTAGAGCTGGCTCAAAGGGACGACAGTGCTGAGGTAAGCATCTCTCCTTTTGAATGCTACCTCCCCTTTTCTCCAGAGAGGAGAACACTAACTCCTTAGGCCTGTGTCACTGAGTGAGAAAGAAACCCCTTTGATGATGGGGAAGCTTTGTCCAGAGAGCAATCAGGTGAGGAGTCAACTCTTCTTGTTGTCTGGGTCCAACAAAGTACTTGGGAGTCCCAGGTCCCACGTGTGGCTTGCCTTCTTCAGCCACCCGCAGTAGGATTGTCCACTTCGTGCCCACAGAAGAGCCAGCGTCTAAAGCTCCTTTGCTGTGCCCGCCCTCCTGTGCTCCATCCCAGCTCTTCTCATTCCAAACAAAAAGCCACCAGGTCAAATTGGTGAAGGCCCTGGGTGCAAACAGGAGATCCCACCATTTGCTGAATGGGGAGTGTGGATGGGAGAGGAAAGGATACCTGGCTTTTCCAAGCTGAGGAGAGCACGTAATATCTGCCACAGCGGGAGGGACTTCAAGAAACTCTGTCCCAAGCGTGAAGACATCCTGAGCCAGAGCAGATGCTGCTCAGCAGGGTAGCAAGGGGACAGGGAGGTGGGACAGCCCTGCTCTGGGTACCAGCCTGCCCAAGAGAGGCAAGACTCACCCCAGGGAGCACGAGGTGGCCTTTCGGAAAGGCCAGCACTTATCCCACAAGCAGTAGGCACCTGCCTGAGTGATGGGTCTTGGTGCTCTGGCTAAGCGGTGGCCACTCGACATCGTTCCAGCTTGGGACAGGACAAGTTTGTCCTTTCACAATCGTTTTTAGGGTTTTTGCCCCTTCAGCAGTGGGGTTCGTGGCAGTATAGTCTCACCCATTTTGCTGTCCCATGTGTCACCATTTTGGGGGAAAAGGACTAGTGGGAAGGAGCTGATGGGAGCTGTACTCTGCAGGATTGGGGCCTTCGTGAGGAACATGCATCATGTCTGCATGGGGAGAGGCCATCAGGGCAGAGGGAATGAAGGTCCTCTCTGTGTGAAGGCAGAAGAAAGAGCCAGACAGTGGAGGACTGGTGGCCAGGAACAAGTTCCCACAGCCCAGCTCTCCCTATGGGTGGCAGATGCCCTCGGCAAGAGAGCTCAGGACCTGGGTGTGGAGCTGTGGCAATGTGGTTCCCATGCCATCTGGTCCTTGGGGCTGGGACGATGTTCTTAACTCCACACTGCAGAAAATACTTGTCCTCTGGGTCAGTCCAGCTGGGCATCCGATTCCCTGCTATGACTCTCAAGCCACCATGGGCTGAAGCCACCCAAGTCTTTGCTCTGTACAAGGTGACAGCCACAATCTCTTTGAGCACAGCCACGGCTGGAGCAAGGCTTGGCCTTGCCCTGTCTGTGGTCCTCCCCCTGTCCACAAACCACAGGAACTGGGTTGCAGAAGTCCCTGAGTGTCTCTGATGAGAGGGCTGGATGAGCCTTCTGCTGAGACCTTGGTGCCTTTAGCATACTTGGTTTTTTGCCTGCTAATGACTTCCCTTTCAAAGGGAGCTCCAGGACCAGGGAGCTGAAGCTGTGGAGCATGCAGAGCCCAGGAGCTCCAGTCCTTGACGCTGGGGTAGGACAGGGAGCAATTTTTTATGCCTTGTGGAGTCAACTAGAGGAGAGACCCCACTCAATGTGTCCCTAGGCAAGCAGTGGTTATGCTTTCATCCACGAGGAAGAGAGGGAGCGGAGAGGTGGGGCACTGGGAAGGTGAAGCATGAGGTGGTCAGTGTGATCTAGGAGCTTTCAAGCAAGGTGGACTTAGGGGTCAGCATGCAGAGGGCTGTGGACACACGCTGTGTCTGTCTCGCCGGGAAGGCTGCAGGACAGGGAGCGCTGCATGGCCCGGCAGCCCAGGGGCCCATCCTCGGTGGTGACTGGGAGCTGAGGGCCCTGCGTGGTGCTGGATCTGCCGTCGGAGCAGAGCAGGACGCTGGAGTCTGCCTCGCACTTGGTGGTACGGCTGTAGTAGGGCTCCATCACGTGCCGGAGCTCCAGGGGCATGGTGAGGGGCAGGACCTCAGCTTTGATCAGAGCGCCCAGGTGGGCCTCGGAGGAGGATGCCCGGAGGCTCTCAGAGCGACTCATCTTGATCAGCAGGTCAATGGTTTTGTTCTCAGCCTCGAGGAGGCAGTTTGGCAGCCCCTCCCCATCTCCAGCCTCCTCAGAGGATGTACATTTCTTGAGGGCCCCTTGGTCTTTTCCGTGGAGCTTCTCGCTTCCTGGGCTCATGTTGCAGGGCTCCTTCTTGGCATGCTGGACCTTCTCCAGACCTTCAGAAGATCTCTTCACCGAGAGGTCCAGAGGCCCCTCATGGGGTTTGGTGGCCTTCTCCAGTGCCTGGTGGATGTGGTAGAGCTCCCTTCGGATTTTGACCAGCTGATCCCTCAGCTCTTTTTGCCCAGGGTTGTCTTCCTTTGCCAGATCAGACAGTTTCTTCTCCACCTCTTGGTACTCTTCTAAGGTTTTGGACAGGTCACCGATAAGCACGGTTGTGGTCTCAGAGTCTGTCATAGTGGCAGAAGTCTCTTGGGGTCTGCTCTGCTTGCAGAGGCCATGGTTTAGGCCAGCAGCCATAGAGGGAAGAACTTCAGTGTCATTGCCCCTCTCTGATTCCTCAGGCCGACCTGCGAGGATGTCCATGTGCCAGTGGTCCAGGGCCTTGGGGATGTGGCCAGGGTTGGCCCTTGAACCACTGCAGAGAAGAAGTGGATACAATCAGTAG
>NW_009708994.1:13932-18040 GCF_000703405.1 Apaloderma vittatum
ATCTTTGGGCGTAAGTCCATGACCAGCATTGCCAGATTCAGCCAGGGTTCCTCCACTGTCTGCTGCCAGCATGATGCCCTCCCAGGAAGGGCTCTGGTCAGAGCATGCAGAGCCCTGGCTGGACCTGCTCCTGCCGTCGTTCTCCCAGATGGTGGATGGACCCTGACAGAGGCTGTTTCACAACACTCACTGACAAAGGGAGATAGCCAGTCTGGGGAGACGGTGCTGATAAGAGATCCCACCTCAGCTAGCCAAACATGGATTCTCTTTCTTCTTGGAGCACTGGAGAACATTGATGGAAATGACCATCCCACAGTTGTGAAGGCCCAGTTGGAGGGGAGCTCTCCAGCCAGCCTGAGATCAGGGAAGAGGCAGATGGAGATAGAAAACCATGGAGAGCTACTCCAGAGAAAGCTCCTCTGGGTGCCAAAAGCGGTGGGGTTTACGGTGACATTTTTCTTGGAGCTGCAGCTGGACTTGCACAACCAGGGGAGGAACTGAAATTTTTGTTAAAAGGAGCTGTGCACATTTCTAGCCCCAGGTAAAAGGAAGTGTTTGGAAACGTGACCCTCCCTTGGGGCTTTGAAACCAGAAGGCAACTCAAAGGAATGCAAATGTGCATGTTTAAAAATAGGCGATTGTTCCAGCAGCCCTGGGATGTCTGGGGACCTAAGAGAAGATTTCCTGGTGCCTGGGGAGAATGGATACACACTGCACGGACACCATATCACTTGGCTCTGTATAAAACATGGGAAAGTGAGAGACAGCAAGTGCTGACATAGACCAGGACTCACCTAAGGACTACCCAGGTCCTTTGTTCCTGGAGGGCAGAAAGCCCTGCTCTGAGTGGGCTTTACTATGGACCACCAGCCTGGAGCGTGCTCAGCCCTTAGAGACTCGTTTCAGGGTTTAGAGGCGAATTGGAGGGAGGATCAGTATTATGATGAGGGATAAAGATGATATTTGGGGCCAACCAGATGTGAAGAAGAGGCAGAGAGATCACAGGCACCTTACCTGCTCTGGTAGTTGAGTTTTCCAGGCATCAGCCTTTCGGGTCCTATCAAATCCAGCCCATTGGCAGTGAACTTCCTCTTCAGGGAGTTGCCTGGAGGGCTGCTGGTCTCCAGACAGGTCACCACTGGTAACTCTGTCTTCCGGATGTTGCCAGGGGCAAAAGAGCTGTCTTTCATCCCTGCCATATTTTGGTAGATGTCAGTGGCTGGCTTTTTGCGTAGGTTGTTGAGGCCCAAAGCTGGGTTGCTCTCCTTCTCTTGGGACAGCCATTTCTCCTCTTCTTCCTGGCCCAGCATGGCAGGGTGGCCGAGCTCAGACACCGGCTCTTCTCTGACACCTTTGGACCAAGGAAAACCTGACTTCAGAACCGGTACCTTCAGCAGTCCTGGTTTGGTTGGCTCACTGGGAGGTTTGGCTTGAGGTGGTGTGGGCATGACAGAGCCCACCAGCTGCTGGGCATCTGGCTTGCTGGAGGACATCTTGCTCTCAGTGGAGCTGAAGGTGTGCTCGAAGAGCAAGGGGTAGTAGAAGCGGGGAAGGAAGGCCGAGCGCTCAGGGCTCTGCAGAGGTTGGAAGTGAGAGGCATGTGGGTGCATCAGCTGGGCTGTGGAGGCCAGGAAGGGCAGCTGAGCCAAGTGAGGGTGTGTTGTAGTACTGTTGGCCATGGTGGGGCTCAGGTATGAGAAGAGGCTGGGGTTTAACGGGTAGTTAATACCCAACAGTGAGAGATTGAGGCCCTGAGGTTCGTGGTAGTCGCTGTAGGCTGGAGGGGGGTAGCATGGGATGACGTTGCTCTCAGTACAGGGTGAGGACACCTCAGGTGTGTTCCTCCTTTGCCCATTTGCCACCAGCTTCCACTGCTCCATGAGGATCCCACTGCTGGCCAGGCATTTCTTTGGCGCTTTGCAATGCTTTGGCTTGGCATCTAGGTCTGGGGAGGCCATCTCTCTGCTTTTCATGACATGGTTCTTGAGGGAGAAGACATCCGTGATGATGAAGTCAGGCTCCACCTCCTTACAAGGCTTGTCCCTCTTGTTCTTGAAACCGAAGACCAAAGTGTTCACTTCTGGTTCAGCTGTGTCACCTTGGCAACCTGCCTCTTCATTTTTCTCTTTCTTCTCCCCCGTATCCATCTCCCTCAGCAGGCCAGCAACATCCTCCTCCTCCTCTTGGAATGGGCCACCTTCTTCACTGGCCCCTTCAGCAGGCAGGATCTCCACCGCTGACACTGGCTTGTCCTCGTGGCCATCCATGCCAGAGGCCTGCTTGGTCCTGATCACCCCTCCCGACGTGGCCGAGGAGTCACAGGTCTCCTGCTGGGTGGTAGGACTTTGTTGCGTGAAGCAGCCGCAGCTCCGGGTGGAGCAGGTTGCCCTTCTTGTAGGGCCAGTCGGACTCAATGAGGAGGGAGAGGGAGTTCTTGCACAGGCTGTACTTCATGTGGTTGTAGAGGTGGGACTTCTCCATGCAGGTGAAGGGACACTGGAAACATTTGTAGTTGTATGGCTTGCCCCATGGCCTCGGGATGTAGTGAGGTTTTTTTGGCTTCCTCTCCTTGTGCTTGTAGACCGAGGTCAACTTGCAGCCCACGTCGTCCTTGGACATGGTGGTGGATGCCTGGAGATGTGTCCTTGCAGGAACGGCAGAGCACAGTGCGTGAATCTTCCCCCACCTCTCCGGGAACCACTGTGTGCCCTGAAAGAAGGACAGCATGGAGGCTCTGAGCTGGGCTGGCAGGTCCCCAGGGGAGACGGCAACTCCTGGCCCCAGGGAGCAGAGCTAAGACTTTGGTCTGGAGCCCCTGTGTTTGGGATTTAAACCCAGGCCAGCACTGGAATTTTTGCCCAAACCCTTTTGTTGTGCTGACCCCGTTATTAACCCTCTTCTATCAAACACACCAGAGGAAAAACTAAAAAACTCTGTTAAGAAGTTGAAGCTAAACCACACTAAAGCACCCAGGTGACCCAAGTCTCCCTGAGACAGGCCCAGCCCAGTGACAATTTCTCTGCTGAGGGCAGGGAACAAAAGAGAAACCCACCCACAGCCCCAAACGCTGTGCTAGGCATGGACCTGTGTGGCTTTGCCACCTCCTGGGTTGCCAGAGCCCAGCAAGATGTTCCAGTGCTCAGGCACCAAAGCTGGTGCAGTGCCGGGCAGATAACCTGGGCATGTCAGCCCATCACCCTACCCACCCTGGGGTCACCCCAACTCCTCTATTTCCAGAGCAGTCAAATCTGCAGAGGCTCGTGAAATTTGGCTCCTCCCCAGATGGCCAAGCAGTCGCAGGGCACCTGACTCTGATGCAGACATCGCTTTACCTTGGAGGCACTTGATGACTTCTTCCCCCTTGGAATTTCCCCCTTGCATTTCCATCAGAGAGAGCAGCAACTTTGAGAGCTCATTCTACATGGTAGAGGGAATCACCAGCATAGGACCCTTTCCACTTACTCTCTGCCATTTGACAACAAAACTCAGGGAGGATCTCCTGCCTACGATGGGAATGGGGAACATGCCGTGTTGTGGCTTCCCCTTTGCAGCACAGGAGCCTGTGGGGCAGGCTGAGCTGCAGGCAGGGTTTGGGGGCAGCCCCTCTGCCCACCCACGTGTCGGTTGAGCTGCAAAGATCTGGTCTTGCAGAAAATTGGCAAAAGCATCCCCTTGCCAATGAACCTGGGTCCCCTGGGATTTTGCAGGGAGCTCCAGGGGTGCAGACCTGACCTGTAGCAGCCGAGGATGATTTCTTCTGTCACAGTGGGATGCACAGGCAAAGCTCTGGGTCTCCTGCCTGCAGGTTCACTGCCTGCCCGGAGGGACACACTCGTCCTTGAGCCCTCAGACACTTTCTGCGTGCGTCACGCCTGTGAGCCGCGAGAGCTCTGCGCGCACGCTGGGATGCTCAGGGGAGCAGAAAGGATGCAGCAGCAGCCGCCGGGCAGGACAAGGTCCCTCTGAGCATCACTCCCTGGCTCCAGCCACCGAACCTGGGTGCCCCAAGCACCCTGCATGTGTCCATGCCCTGGTTCCCTGCCCCATCTCCGCGTACGACCACCCTGCTACAGGGCGAGAAACAAAGAGCGGGGAGCTGGGCGCCTCA
>NW_009708994.1:18058-18448 GCF_000703405.1 Apaloderma vittatum
GCCGCCTGTTTGCAGGTCAGTTGAACAAACATTTGCTGTTTATATGCCAGAGGCAGATTAAATCTTTGCTGGGAGACTGGAATTGGTTGTTCCATTCCTGCACACCTGATCCTCCTCTTCCATCACTGCAGCGAAAGCCGTTTATTCCCTCCTTGTGCCCGGTTTTGCTGTCCCGCACGGATCAGGGCAGCTTGACTGCTTCCACCTCCCTGACACTGCAGGGAGGAACAGAAGAGAAAAGAGCAAGGAAAAAGAAGGGGACAGGTTGGGAAAGTGTCCCTTGCATGTGAACCAGGAGTGGAAGCATCCCCAGAGCTGGATCAGGCCCCACGGAGCCGGGAGACAGGCGTTGCGGCTCCCGGTTGCTGCGCAGGTCCCCCACCCGCCGAT
>NW_009708994.1:18560-24564 GCF_000703405.1 Apaloderma vittatum
GCAGCATCCCCGCTCTCCTCCCCGGGACTGCCAAGGAGACCAGGGAGGAGGGGCACGGTCAGATGGAGGGAGTGGAGAGGCAAGGGGAGAAGAAAGAGAGGGAGAGACAAAGGGAAGGAAGAAGTGAGAGACACCCAGGAATGAGATCTGCGGTCCTCAGTGCTTCAGTACGTAAAAAAAAATCCCAGCCTGCGCTCTGGATGCAACCACTGGGGCAGCTGAACTGGATAGCATAAGAAGTCCACTTACTCCACCAAATAGTCCATCCACGCCTCTAATAACAGTCAAAAGCAGATGTCCAGGCTGTAGGGCAAGCATCTATGGTACTGCTGCAGTTTTCCTAACCCCTCAGCCATCACAGTGCATCCCTGCAGCAGACCGGGTGCTGCTGCCAGCAGCGCAGGGCAGTGGCCCTCCCCACCACCAATCCACATGGGCTTCTCTTGAAGCTGTAGAAACATTTAGCCCTCTAAGTATCTTACAGCTAGGAGAGCCTTGCACACCACGCAGAGCTTCATCCTTTGGCTTCCTGAGCTTGCCGTCCCCATGGGTTTGGTTTGATGCTCCCCAAATCTTTGACTGGAAGAAGCAGCAACCACAGCCCCCTTTCACCCTCCAGCAAAGTGGTTCACCATCACACCCCTGTTTCACCGTTGCCTTTTCAAGGCCAAACCCTTCCAGACCCCTCCTTCCCTGATCCTCCTTCTAACCCATCGCAGCTGTTTGCAGGGCTCTCCACCTGTAGGTAGTTATACCCACGCCCACTGCTCGGTGGAGAAAGACACAAAAAGTGAAGTGTCTGGTTCAAAGACAGGTCTTCTGCAGGTCCTCTTTGGAGAAGGTCTCCCACTATGAACTATGTCCTAATCTGATTCTACAAACCCTCAAGAGTTTTTCTGGCTGGAACAAAGGCCCCATCTCTCAAACTGATGTCCTCCCTTCTTTGCCACTGTCCTCCAAGTCGTCTGACACTGTGTGTAGGCTGCCAGGGAGCCGCAACGGTCCCATGGAAATTGGCTGCCCTCAACCTTTCCCAGATGGCCGTAGGACGTGGCATGGAGGAAGGGGCTCAAGAAAGGTGAAAAAGTTCTTCACTCAGTGATGCTGGAATGGACATCCTGCCTCACACCTTGTCCTGGAGCGGTGGTCTCTCATGAGCTGGTCCTACCCTGCACAGGTGGGAATTTGTTTGCCGTCACCTCCACGCCCAGTACCAACTGCAGGGACAGCTCTTCCCTCCACCTACGTCCACCCAGCTGCTTCCTTCTGGGCTCTCCAGGTCATTGGTGCTCCAAGGGCTCAGAATCACTCTGATCTGCGTGGTCCCAGCATCGCTATTTGTTGGCAGCAATTGCCATCCCAGGGACTGCTCTGCCCTGACAACTATGTCAGAACAGGTATAGGGGAAGAAGGAACAAATCAGCCCTTTCCTGCCACCCCGACTCTCATATTTTTGTGCTTCCCATGGGTTTTTTATCCCTTTTTTTGCCAGCATGGAGGCCAGAGCAGCCAGCCAGGCATGGTGGGGAGGGGAGCGGGTGGCAGCGGGGAGCCACCGATCAATGCAAACAAAAAAACCTCTTGCCCTCCGCGACATGTTTTTGCTGCAGGGCCTGCTCGGCTGTTAGCGGATATCGGGTCCCTTTTTGTTTTCATAGCCTGGGGTTGTGTGATTTGAGCTTTTAAGCATTTATCGGAGGCTGGGATGAGGGCAATTGGCCATGGCAAAGCAGCAGGCACTCAGCAAGAGGAGGGAAGCCTGGCTGGTACAGCCTGGGAGCCCTGCACCTTCTGAACCTCACCCCTCATTTGCTGAACCCCCCTTGCAAAGTCACTGTGTGAGGCCAACCTACCACCTCCACCTTTGGGGATCCCTACATCAGCGTCTTTGAAACTATTCCCACCTTGAGATGTGCCTTCCTCTGGCTTGGTCTCAGTTGTTGCATGAAAATCTCTTCTTCACTTCCAATCCTTCCACACCTGCCCCCCACCACATCTTTACATGCAAGGCCCAGAGGCTGTGACCCACACCCCGCAGCTCTGCTGCTCGGAGGGTTCTTCATCACCAGTTGCATGGGATCACCAAACCATGTGCTTCACATCCCAGGGACAAGCTAAAGTCATGGTCTAAAAATCTGTTAGCATTTGGATTCCCAACTTTCAGTTTTCTGGCATTTGGATGGTTCTGGAGCTTCTGAGCGGGAAAGCTCACGTTCCCTTCACAGGCAGCTTTTGGTGAGACCCAAAGCCATCTGTAGCCCTTCCCAAACACCAGCCGAGACACGAAGTGGCTCCGTTTTTGTGAACTCTGCTAGCTTTCAAAGTGTAGCCTGCCCAGTCTTGGGGTGTCTTTGGGGTGTCAGAGCCATGGCACCTTCACACCTGCAAGTCTTCCCTAATTTGGGGTCAAAATCCTCTCCCTTTTGTGCACTCATTCAAGAGATGTTTCTGTATCTCTGACCTCTCCTGAGTTCCTCTGCCTCTAGCCTCCATCTCCCCAAAGCAGCTGTCTGTCCCCGAATCCCAGTTAGCCTGAAGACACCCCGGGGCAACCCCAGCATCCTATGAAAATTGTGCATGGTGGCAAGCGTTCAACCAAGTGACAATGGGTTGGAGTCATTGTCTTCTGCCTGTGACATGCACAACACAACTCACAGGCTCCTTGAGAGATGCGATCAGGCTGTCACAGCCTCCAGGCTACTCTCTGGAGATGCAAGGGTCCTCCACCGCGAAACGCTTTCCTCCCACAGCCTTTCCTGCTACAAGCCCTTCAGGGGAAGAGGCAGAACCTGGTGAGGAGATGTAAGACTGTCTCTCCACATTACATCAACCACTCGCACAAGCTTATGCCTAGGTCCTACTACAGAAGTTTCCTATGTCTACCTCCACCTCTACTTCTACCTGCTGATGGTGCCTCAGGAGACCACAGGTTCCCAGCCCTGGAATCAGTGGTTCAACAGCAAACAGACCTCCAAATCTGTGAAGGCAACATCAGTCTCCAAAGGTGAATGTGCAGCTGGATAGAGGGAAGAGTGGCCTGTGTCCCAGCCAGGAGGGTCAGCACTATGGTTGGCACCCAAAGGTATGCAGAAGGGATGGTGTCCAAGGCCGGCATGGTGAGCAGGGGAAGACGACAAACATCTGGAGAGGACTGGAGGAGGTTAAGAAGTGAATGCGGCTGGAATAGGAAGGTATAGTCCAGCTCCTCTATGTGGTAAACCCTGTGTCGTGCCTGTGATGTGCAGGGCTTCCAGAGGTCCAGGTGTTGTCATTCCTGTTCCTAGAATCTGGATGGATGCTTCATGCAGCCACCTTCACGCTGCACGTGAAAAATTCACATTCTTCCAGTTTCTATGACCTCTGAAGTTTCTTTCCTCACTTACAGGTTTCTCCTCTTGCTGGTCTGACAGCCCAGGATGGTGTCCCTCTGCCTGTGACCACTGCCCCAGCCTTCCACCTGACAGACCTTTGGGGTGGTGGCATATCTCCAGAAGCTCTTTCTTCCCCGTCACCCATGCCCATCCCCTTCTGTGTGCAGTGGCACACAGGCAGCAGTCTGGGCAGCTCAATATGGGGCTCAGCTCTGTGCGAATTCCCAAAATCCACCTCTTTGCCCCACCACAGACCAAGCCATGCAAGGGTCCTCAACGTAGACACACAAATTAGATCATCTCTTCTGCCCCATCGCAAGCACAGATCCCCAGGCTGGATATGAACCAAAGCAACGAGCTCTGTCACACGATGAGGCACTTTTTGTCACCCCTTGTCCTGTCAGAAGGCTCCATGACCATCCCAAATGTCTGCAGTTAAGTTCCTCAGCACCAATATTAGGAAATGTTCTCCTCCTTTTTGCTTTCCATTTATCCTTGGATCGGTCAACCTCCTTAAATGCACTGAGGAAGCGAATGGTAAGAGAGGAAGGAGATGCATTTGCTGGCCTAGCAGAGCCCAACTCTTATCGTGTCTCCTAAGACAAACTGAAAAGTGGCCAAAGGTTCCCGTCTTGATATAACCTTTCTCACATCCTGAGCTCTGTCCTACAGCGTACCTGCTGTGCTTGTACGAGTTGCTCGGGTGTCCTGCTCTACGGCATCATCTCCATTGCAGCCAGGTAATTCAACTTATTCCAGTTCAGCCTTTGAGGATGAGGACAGAGAGCCTCTGTCTCCACCTCCCTTGCAATCCAACCCTCTTCTGCTCCTGTCTGTGTCCATTGCTGCATCCTCACTTCACTGCCTTTTTTACATGAGAGGATCTGCACAAATGGACATCACAAGCATTTCCCTCAACTTTTCCTGTCCATGTCTTTGTGTCTCCATTCAAAGCTTCCTGCTTTCTTCAGGGTGTATCCCATCCTCTCCTCTGTCTGTCCAACTACCAGCAGACAACGTTCTGACTCTGCTTGCATGATGGATGTGGCTCTTTTCCTGCAAAGCTGTTTTTCAGCCAGTAGTACCCTAACGTCTCCTACAACATTCCAGGACTCCATCCTCCTCTGTCTCAGGACTTTGCCTTTCCCTTCACTGATCTCCAGCAGGTCACTGCTAGCCCATTTCTCCAGCCAGGAGCTGCACTTTGCATGGCTCAGCACAACCCCTTGAGCCAGGGAGTCCAGCCAGTTTTTCACCCACCTCATCCTTATGTTTCCAATTTGGTCGTGAGGATCCTGCAGGAGACCGTGTCAGGGCACCTGCGGAGGTCACGTAAAGAACATCCCTTTCTTTCCCCTTCTCCGGGCAGCCAGTCGTCTCCTCACAGAAGGCAGTCATGCTGCTCCACCACAATTTGCCCCTGGTTAAATTCATCCTGGCACCTTCCCATCATTTACAAAGCTGGAAAGGACTTTGAGGACCACAGCCTTCCCAGAGACTGTGCTGGCCCACCCTAGGTGCTCCCTGGTGGTTCTGAGCCTTTTGTTCCTCAGGGCACCTTGAGCCAGGGACCACCACGTCCCTGCACGGACCTCTGCACATCTCAGCAGAGTGTGGGATGGAGCAAGCAAGCACCCGAGGGATTACTTGGCTGCCCCACAACGGGGACTTTCTGAGATGGGTCAGTGTCCCTGGCAGCTGCCAAAGCAGAGCCCCACTGACAGCAATCACCCAGCCCTCATTTTAGGATCACCCCATGCAGCCAAAGAGACTTCCTCAGCCCATCCTTGGCACAAGAGCAGACACATTCATTCACTCCCTCCTGCTTGCTGGACCCTCCTGCCAGTCCGGGTGGGCAGGGGAGGGGACCACAGGTGATTTCAATCATGCCTAGGAAACGGGGGGTTGTTGCAACGCTGTGTCCACCACTTGGGTGGACACGGGCTCATCCCTGCTCCCGGCACTGGCAAACAGCAACTTTAGGACGCAGCCATAAGGGAGGTGTTTAAATCGTGACAAGGTCTAACCAGCCACCAAGGAATTGCCATCTGCAAAGAACTTAGGGTAAAAGCCGATAAACTAAACTGGTGGTGGTGGTCAGCGGTGTGGGCAGCACATTCCCAGTTAGGAATGTGTCCCACTTCTCCCTCCCTGTCCTTAGGTGAGCAGAAGAAACTCCAGATGTGAAAACAAAGCTGTGAAAAGGGGAAATGGTTTGCTGCTTGGAAACAGTGAGGGAAATTGCTGAGCGGGAGAGATGGGACCCATCAGACAGGGAGACGCGCAAAATCCTCGGGAGAGAAACTCTGACTTTTCCTGGGGGATAAGATGCTCCCAGCAGAGAGGAGGGAAGCCGGAGGGATGCAGCCCCAGGAGGAGACTGGGACCCTGAGAAAACCAGGCAGCACTTCTGTTTTCAGCCACTTTGCAGGGAGATTTATTCTCACACTCCCCCTACCCCCCCCACCCCCAACATATATTTAGTGTCGGGCAGGGACATTTGCGAATCAGCGGGCTCACATCCAGGCAGCGGCCACGTCTCTCAGTAAGGGTCTTTGGCTGGTTTTGTTTCTTTTTACAATGCAGATCAAGGCGGCTCCCGGGGTGATGCTGCCTGGTGGTCTTGCTCCCTG
>NW_009708995.1:0-72781 GCF_000703405.1 Apaloderma vittatum
ACAGCACTGGACCAAGAACAGACCCCTGAGGGGGTATAGTTCTTGTTTGTTGTATGACAAATAGGATAAATATAGAAGAATTTTGTGAAGCTTGTAGCAAACACAGTTTAACACTTTTTCTGTACAATGATTATCTCTCCTATTTTAATAAACTTGTCACCTGCACAGCAGTTTATGAAATGTTTAAGCTAATGTTACAGGGTAACAAACTCGAATAATGATCCTGCAGATACATAATATGTACTTCGGTATGAATAAATTATGGGAGTCTCAGTGAGCACCAGATGAAGCCATTGTTGGAAAAAAACCCAGAACATCTGAGTATTTCTGAGCAAGAATATGATCATCTAGTTGCTTCAGAGTGAACTGACCAGATAAAGATGCTCTGTTGTATCCACAGTACTGGAGGTCTTTAAAATACCAGCCCATATTTCTAAACCTTTCCTTTGGAAGAAAATTACAAACAGAAGGAAAAAGTTACTAAGTAAGACTCAGGGCTCAGGGTTGTGTCTTGAAGCAAGTATTTCGCTGCCTCAAGGACAAGACGTAGCCCCACTTGACAGACAGAGCAGTAGAGACAGACTGCAGAGCATTTTGAAGTCAAAGCATCTAGCTTCAGGGTTTGGTCTATGTTACTACAGTTTAAATTTGTAAAGAGATTTTCCTTCACTCCACTTAGTCCAGATTCTAACATAGGGAAATCTCACTATCAGTTCCTTGCCAAGAAAATCACCTTGGAAATATAAATTTCTTGCTGTGGCTTTAACTTCTGAGTCTACTTAGCTTTTTTCCTTTGTTCACTTGCCTACTTGTATACTGAGCATTATACCTTGAACTGCCATCTGTTTGATGTGTGTCTCACATTGTATTAAATTTACTGTCAAGCCTGTACTAAAAAGGGCAGCAAAGGGCTTCTCTGACCCGAGAGCAGAAGAAGCTCTATGTCCTGGCTCTTCCCTTTACTCCCTTGTTGCTGCAGAAGCAAAATAACATGCTAATGGTATTGTACCCAGTGGGTAGCACAATAAAGACGCTGAGGAGAAAGCTCTTTTTTGGCCTTGTTCTTAACTGCTCATTCTCTTATCTCTTGGACTTGAAGTGGTACCTTCAGGTCGTATTTCTTCACTTCCAAGTTATTTAAATAAACAGTTCAAGTAGATCGTCCTTGTATGGAGAATTAACATCTCAGTTGCCAGAGGCTGAGATGGCATCAGTCTATATTTGCCATGTTAATTTCTGAAAGATAAGTATCAGCCTCTACCGGACACATAGCAGGAAATTTAGGTAGACTCTTGGTTTTACATACTATGGCCTTTCTTCTTGCTTTACGTTGTAACAGGCCAGAGAAATGATTACTGAGGAACATAATGTACCAAGGTTTTTTTTTGTGCCAGGACATCACTACTTCTTCATAGCTTTTAATTTACAAGTTTTTCTTTTTATTTTTAATTGTACCACTTACAAGGCCGCCTTGAAAACCTATCTTAGTTTACATCCTGCCTGCCATATTGGCATTCCAGTCCAAGTGCCTGCTCCCCCCTCCAATTAATTTCAAATGTATAAATAAACTTCATAAACTCTTTCATGACTAAACACTAGTGAATTGAGAAGTGGGATATGAAAAAGATATCAGGAAAATTGCTCAACTCCTTGGGATAAAAAGGGTTCAGCACTAATCATTGTCCAGTTAGTTTACACACGTTTCTTGCTACGTTGTTATTACTTCTGTCCTTTTTTAATGAAGCAAACATTAAAGTAATATTATTTCAGTTGAGGGTTGGTATCTATAGCTTATACCTTGTGATGTTAATTAAAAACATAATTTTTATGTACTTATCACAAAGGAAATATCATTTCATTAAAATCCAATTAGATTCAGACAATATCTGTAAAGACTACTGAATAACTGCTGTTTGAACATAGTCTGCTTTGTTCTATTTTCATCACCCGAATAAAAGCAACCACAACAAACAAACCAAAGAAAAGGATTTTTTTTATTAATCTCTGAGGTTACAGATCCACTTGCATTTAGAACAGTGTTTTATGTGAAAAACATACCAAAGATTTTATGTTTCACAGACTGCCGCATGAGTGACGTTATTTTAGAAAATTCTTATTTTCCTTCCATATTTATATCATAAAATTTATTTATTTTGGTAGAGTGGATGCCTTTGTATAAACAATTTGTCTCTGATAAAGTAATTCAACATTCTCCCTAATATTACCAGAATGCAGTAGAGTTTAATGTATTACTGCCTGTAAAGTACTGAGAACTCAGGATAACACACAGTAAGTGTGATACAGAACAAGAGTTGTTCCTCCATTTTGTCTTGCTATAATTAGCCATCCTGTCACATAGGCCATTATCTTGCCATTGATTTACTCACTGAGTTTCCTTGAAAATCCGTGTGAGTTTCCTCTATGAACTGAATCAGGAAATGTTTTTACGCAGGTTGTTTTTCTGTATGAGCACTATTTTCTGGGATAATATTTTTGGTTTTCGATCATTTGAGAGTCAATAATCAATTTGAGAGTCAGTAGTCATGTTAATGGCCATTGAAATTGGGATTTGACTAAATGGAGTTTTGTGAATTGACTCTATGCTGAAAAAAAATTTAATCCCAGCTGTAACGTCTATATTGGATTGTTTTTTGTTTATTTGGAAGTTTCTTCTCCCTCTGTTACCAAAAAACCACAATATCCTAAGGAAAGGCAGGCAGCTAGTGATGAAGTCTGAACTGCCTGTGTCAGAAGGATATTTCTTCTGATTCTGCAGTTAAGAATGAGTGCTGCAAAAAAATAAGATGCCCACACAGGAAGAGCAGCTGCAGTGTTTCCTATCAGGACTATCTGTAATCACTGAGGCAGAAATGCGATTTAAGAGGTTTGCAAAGAAAGACACTGATGTTGATAAGAACTAAAACAAAATGGTTTTGTTTGTACTAAATAACTGAAATTACAACCAAATAAAGGTTTGAATAAAATCTACAGAAAGATCAATGTTTGTGCTTTAGCATTTTGTAGACAACCAATACAATATTTGTTTGATGTCCATCTTATCTATGCTAAAAAAATTCAGTAATTCTATTTGAGAACAGATTGCATTTTGAAGATCCAGGTCATTGGGGAAGAAGAAAAACCTGCTGCTAATCTGCTGTAGCAGGACTATGTACTGCAAAATGGAATTTCCTAGTTTTGGAGGCACTAGTTGCCCAGCGGGAAAGAGGTTAGCCAGAGAACACAAAGACAAGAAAATACTAAAAAGAAGGCCCATGTATACTGAGACTAGAGAGAGCTGCAGTATTAAATTAAACAGGTTTTTCAGTTGAATAAAGAGTTCATGAAACCAATGGAGAATTTACAAAACTAAACTTCTTATTGACTAATATAGAAAATAGGATGATTATTAATGAAAAATCAAATCAATATATAATTCCATCAGAAGACATTTTAATTTTGCACATATTTATTATGGCTTTGAATGAGCAAGAGCACTTGACGGCAAAAATAAAATCCTTTTCTATTTTCCTCTAGTAAGGCCCATGTTTTCTGAAGTTCTTATAACATGTCCCACATTTTATGAACTGGCCTAGATTTTGCTTTTCACCTCGATTCCTTACTCCTACAAAACTGAAATAATTTGGCTCTAGACCTCAATTCAATCTCTGAAATAAAGTTTGCTATAGAAGAAATGGATGATATCAAGAACAGAATGGGATGCATCTCTGGCAGATTTTGTTTTGACTCCATGTGCAGAGACTTCTTCAATGAACGAGCACGACAAAGAGTGTTTTGTCAAAAAGAAAAGCAATAGAGAGATAACCTTGCTAACATTTCTATCTAGATCAGGGCAAAGGCCAGCCCTGTGCCTGATCCAGTCATCATGCAAGAGGGCCAGTGAGAGAAAAAAATATGCAATGTACTGCATATTGTTATTGTAACTCTTCATTCCTGGAAGTCAGCATGGAATTGGAAAGCTGCTGCACAATTACTAAATAAATAAAGCTTAATAGATGGGCTTCACCAATCATCTCTGGCAAGAAAAGCCACATTAAACTCAACATATTTTCTGCTTTCATTTAGAGAATTGCAGCTTTTGTTTCCCTTGTAAAACTACATATTTTGCCAAAAGTCAAGTTGCAATGGATATTTAATAGGAGCCTGACCTGCTAGAAATGGTTATGTATTGTCAAGACAGAAATAAGCCCTGGCAATACCAGCATATAGCTTGATTCAGCTCTCCTGAGAGTCTAACTAGTCTTTTCAATTTTTACATCACTGGCTATTTTTGCTGCACAAACCCCCTCAGAATACAGTCAAATATTGTAATGCAGACCCCATTACAAAACCGTAGTATTCACACTGGCTTCTCTGAGAAGCAGGCAATTTTTTTCATTAGCAAATTAAACTTGGAGCTATGTGAAACTTTCATTGTTCACGTATTTGTATAAGAAGTGATAATTTCATTACTACCGTATTCAAAATTTGATTCAAGATGGAATGACACTTCCTTTTCTTCAAAACTGTCATATTTTATGTGGAATGATTCAAAGCAAAAATGATGGTGTTTTTTCTGTCATCTTGTAAAATCTTGGGTTTTCCAGGGTATCTGGAGAATTTGCAAAAAAGGAGGTATTTTTCACATAGCTCAGGCTGTGAATGCAATGAGAGAAACTAACATATTTTAGAAAGATCACTCTTAACAGTGCAGGTGATTTAGTTAGTTCAATGCAGCTACAAATTGAGCCCTTTTAGGACAAATTCTCTAGTGCCATGCTTTTGTTACATCAAACAAAAATATTTTGTGTATTAAATTTCTTTGTTTATAAAAAGAAGAGGACATGGCTTGAAGGTCAGATCCACAAGAACCTAAATTCAGAAGACTAGTCCACTCCAGGAGGCAGCAACACAGTAATGGATCAGCAAATCCAATCAGATTATCTTTACCTTCTCTCTTCAAGGCTGATAGCCTAATCTTCATTATATTACTGAGTTGAAATATAATCTGATCAGAATATTTAAAAGAAACTCAAGAACCTCAAATAAATTTAATCCAGATCCTCCTACGATTTCAAAGCTAAATAAACTGCTGTAGTGAACACATTTCTGCATTTTAAACTTTTGGTTATGTGGTCAGTTGGTTAGTTTTACCTTATTCTTTGATATAGAAGTAGAACATGTTGTGGGAAAAGCTGTGAGCAGGCATAAAAATTACTGCAAATACTTCTTAAACTCTATTCTTGTGAGTTTTTATCAATTATAAAAGGCCACTGGTATAAAACTTCCACAATTTTGATAATTGACTTGATCTTTTGAGATATATTCCTCTCTACAAGGAAGCTCAGAGACCAGGCTTCATGATGTAAAAATACTAAAGAAAATAAAAAAAAAAATCTTTACAAAAAAGTGCTTTTTCCTGCTTTCCAGAGCTGCTACATAATCACGTTTTGGGATTTGTTGGCTCTTTTGTTCGTTGGTTGTTTGTTGTGGGTGTTTGTTTTTTTTCTGATGGCTTGTACAGGAAACGTTCCTTAGAATAAGTGTCATGGCAAAAACATGAATACACATATGGCAGAACATACAGGTTAGTTTAATATTGTGCAGCATTGAAGTCTGATATATAAAATTATTTATTTCACTTTGTTTCTTTTTTCTAAAGGAAGACTAGGCAGTTTTCAAGGAAAGTAGAGGTATTTTTACAAGTTGATAGATGGTACAAGTTTGTGTCAGCAAATATAAAGAATGGACAATGTGGAGGGTGGTGTAAATGCTCTGACTAACAAGGGGACTTGCATTATAGACAATCAAAAACTTTAACAATATTGATGGCCAAGAAAGCACTGAGTTATATCTGAGGAAAAATGATGTTCCGGAAGGCGGCGGACAGTCTTTGGAAAGATGATCGCTTTTTAGTGATATTATGCCAGGATATGCTCCCTCTAAGCCTGTAAAGGATCTTACAAAAGCAAGAACTTGTCATTCCTTCACATTAGATGTGAGTTCACATGCCTATTAAGATTATTTCTCTGCCCGTACCAATGCTCATTCAAGTTCTGCAAGGGCCGAGAGGTGGATAACATTTCATATTGGATGGTGTCAGAAGAACATTTATAACCTTCCCAAACACCCTACTAAAGGTTACCTGGGACATGAAACACAGCTACATCTCCTGTCATGAAGATCTGTCCTTCTCTTGCCCCAGTAACCAAGGAACAGTAAAGCAATACAGAGCTTTAAGGTCCTCCTGAACTTTTGCCTATGGCTTATGCTCAGAAGCCAGAAACTGTACAAGTAACGTGATTAAAATTATTAATTTTCTTTTAGGTCAAACTCTTCCCTTCACATGATGCTAGCGATTCTTCTCAGTGATGATTTCAGTATTTCCATCCTGAACTGTCCCAAAATCATGATGGAATGAGCCTCTTAAGTCATATAAACTACATTAAAAATTGCAAGATTTTTCTGCTTAAGATTTTTCTGTTCTTTTTTTTTTAATGAATTTTATAAAAGACCTTACAGATTGCAAGATTTTTCTATTAAGTGAGATTAATTTTGTATTTGCCATCTCGTTTTCTTTGAGCCATTTTTATTCTGTGGGGTTTGGTTCTGTTTTCTTTTCTTAGTGGCTGTTTTCTTTTTCTTGTTGTGTCACAGTTTTCAAGCCTGAAATCTTTGATTTTATGTATTTATTTTTAATGAAAGTCGAGATTCTAATGTTACCAAATGATTACTGGAGCTAGGGCTTTAAATATCATGAGACTCGTGATAAAATCACCGGAGTTGGCAACACTGCTTGAATTTGGCACGAGATTCTAAAGCTTTAAAGGAAAAAGTATGACTCATCAAACTTGCTTGGAGAGTTAAGGGAGCTGGGGGCAAGGGCTAATGGGGGTATCCTTCCATTTCAGTACTTCAGAGAAAAATCTACAAGATACAGTCCAGTAATTGTGCCAAGAAAAGAAACTGCTTGCTATACAGAGAATAACAATTTATAATTATGTACTGAAATGAGGGGAATGCAGAACAACAGAATTAAAAAAAAAATATTTGTATAAACATTGTTAATTATCCAGAAATGTTTTAGGAAATATATGGTAGTTCACAGGCTGGAAAACTGTCTCACCTTTCTGTGATATAAAATAAAAATTCCTAAATACTCTTTACATGTTTGAAATGTTCCTCTCTAAAGATCCTTCCTTTTCAGATGAAGTGAAATACAGAATTTGATCTTCCATTTTCTCAGGAGAATTGTATACATATTTGTCATAGTTTTGATCTGACACCAGAAGCTAGCCTTAACTTACTGAATTATACATGACAAAGCATTAGATTAAATACATTTACATGTGTTAAGTCACAAAACTCTAGTCAGTTACTTGCTTCTTTACCTTTCTGTAGGTGCTGTGGTTCTTTGTTAGTATGCAAGACTACCCTCCTAAGCTAAACAAGCTGAAATGTACAAGATAAAACTGGACAGAGACCCTCAATCAAAGTAGTTTTTTCATTCTCATTTCTTGAGTTCTCAAAATGAAGGGTTTTTTGTAAGAAAATGCATGTTTATCAAATTTTCCACTGGGAAATCTTTTTCCATGCCCAGGGTATAAATTCTAGTGAGAAAACATCATGTTCAGGTCCTTCTATCTTATATTCTTCTGCTCTAGGACAGGCTAATTTTTCTCATTTCTGGTTTCCTTCATGATTAGGCATAGATGTAGTGATTTAAGGACTTACGCCTCTCATGGATGTCACTATCTTTCTACTAGAAATCACCAATTACATGGCTTTTGTGTCTGCATGTGTTCCTCATCCTCTCTAGATGAAGGTTTGATGCTTTACCCTGTAAATTGTGGGAAACAAGTTATGAACTGAAGTGGAAGAACAATCTTTGCATGTTCCTTTCATGGCCTGAGCTGTGAACAAATGCAGAAGAGAGAGAGTAGGAAACTTCATGGAGGCATCAAGCTCTCAATATGTTGTCTTTCTATAACTTCAGCAAATTAACTTCCATATCTTTTTATATCTGGTAAGAATTCTTATCCCTATAGCTATTACTGACCTCTGTGGTAGGTAGGTACCTTGCTTGCCTTTTGTGAGGGTATTTTTTTTGGTTATGCATGGGTTTTTTGGTGTTTTGCTTTGTTTGGAGTCTTTTGCTGCTGGTCTTTGGATTTCTTTTTCAAAATACTTCAAAAGATTTAAATTTCATCCTATGCCAATCAGGAAACCTATCACTCCAAGAAGAGCCATACCTTGTGGCTCCCTGATGTTTGTAGCTTTAGTCTCTCCTTTTTGAAGCACTTGAAGCACACAGGAATGTGTGTATCAACTAGCAATGATTTGTGCTTAGACATACATCTGATTATTTTTTTTAAAAGATATAATTAATTTAAAATAGATATATAATGTGTTTGGTAGGAACTTGTGTAGTTTAATTTGCTAATGTGCACCCAGATGTACTATAGAAGAGTTGTGGATCTGCAAGTGAAGGTGTTCACTGGGTCCCTAACTCGGAGTGCTCCCTGAAGAGTGGTGAGTATCTAGCCAGCTACCTCTCAAGGGTAGTTGTCTGATGCAGGCAACTAATCTGAGGGTTGTGATTCACTGCCTTTCTAGCTGCAGGAAGATTCTTTACTGGGCTTTTACCTTCCCACCTTCTTGCAGGATTATGACATGGCCCCTGCACAGACAGCAAACAATTTTTGTATAAAATACTGAGGAACAGAGGCCCTGTTTCTGGAGGGCTAGGTACTGAGAGTCCTCAGCAAAGAAGTGCCTGCCGCTAACATCCTGATGCTTTGTGCAGCAGGGATTTATTCCATGCCGCGGCTCATGACCTGTAAAATGTCAAGTTAAATAACAGTATTTTTTAGTTAGTCTTGCACAGAGCAACATTTGAAACTGGAGGAAACAAACTGCATAGAGAATTAAAAAATACTCAATCAAATTACTATGCAGAAAGTTTACAGGGCATTTTTTTGCAAGCTGGTAACTTACGTACCCAAGTTTCAGCCCAGTGTGAATTTTATGACTTCAGTTTTCAAGCCCAGAAAAGTCTTAAACAATTGAAGTGCTGATAGTCCTCTTATCACAGAGACTGTAGTAGGTGCCACTGTAATAATCCATGCTCCTATAGTCATAGTCAACTTTTTTATACCCTATAGAAGCGGTAAATAATACTGGGACAAAATGAGTTAGGATACTTAGGATTCACTGTAGCAAAGAGAATCAGAACAACAAAAGCACTCTCACTGATGAAATTGGAAATGTTTTTTTTTAATTAACACTTCTAATTAGAATTTAACATCTCACTAGCTTCGTATGGGATTTTTCGCTTCCTTAACCTCACGGAAACCTATCTATTGGCTCTAAATAGGCAGTCACTTACCATGCACCACTTGAGGATTTCAATTAATCCCAAATCCTCTAACTTTGGTGTGTGAACTTGCATTTTTCTCCGCATGCCATTCCCTCCTGTTTCAATTTTCTTACTAAGAATCTTCTCAACAGTTTTTTTCTTCTTCAATTCTTTTCTTCTCTGTTTACCTTTCTATTTAAAAAACTGTAGCACTTTTATTTGAAAACGGTGGGACAATGCAACACGTATGTAGGCACTGGTAAGGACTGCTTAACATATCTCTGGGGTGACAAGTAGTTAGAGAAACTGTAGAAGCTTGAATCTAACTAGCCTCTGTCAACTTTGAAGTGACAAAAAAAAGAAAAGGAAAGGTGTTTTGAAGGTGGTTGGTTGAATGAAATAAAAAGTCATTTGTCTAAAACAAGAAGGATGTATGCTTATGGTTTTAATTGCATTTCTCGTTATATGATATATCTGAATGTTTGTCTACAGACATCTTTGGGCCAGATGAAACTTAACTCTCAACCAGTAGCTGGATTTTGGGTGTTTTGTGGATAAGCTTAGTTTATTTCAACTCTTCCTGTGAAAGCGACCACTTCCCTTCCTCTGAAATAGGATTTCTGTTTCAAAAGGAAACAAAGACACTGCAGACTAATAGCCAAGAACAGAAATGTAAAACAGTTTAGTTTAGAGAGGAATGAATTAATTCCCAGTACTGTGACCATGGTTGTTTAAAAGAAAAGCCAAGTTTCTCATCCTGGAGATGGGATAAATTATAAATAGCCCTATAAATTGCCCTGTAGCAGCAGAAAAGAAACCAGTCTCCTCATATTATTAATTTACCTTCCTAATAGGTTGAACACTCGAGTGCCTCACCAGCTGATCACTAGTCAGTCCTCTTTCTGCATTAGCCACTTTTGAAGTGAGTTTACTTTGATGGTAAATAAAACAAAAACCTTACATACCAAGGTTTCAGTATGACCCATGATTCACGGTGTGGAGTCTGGCTTACACTTTGCTCACTTGTTAAAATCGTGAGAGCAGTGTCATTAAATAACATCACTGTAGTCTAACACCTATGATACTTTTGAAGTTACACATTTTAGAAAATATATTCTGTGTTATGGATTGTCTATTTTTTTTCACTCAAAAAACTCAACTACTTATCCAAGTAAACCAAAATTCTCTTTCTCTATTTATAGGCATATGAACTGCCAGCTTAGAAGTTCTTCATGAAAATATTTTTTGCTAGATATCTTATAATACATCTTGAAAATACAAGAAGGAAAAAAATTGCAGGCAACTCTCTATAAAGCACTGATGAAAATGGATTGTGAGAATGTGATTACAAACGAAAATTTCTCCTATGGTGAGTAGTAACCACAGTCCGCTTGCAGCCTTTATAAGCAGTAAAACCACATGGAAGTATGTCTCAAATGTTTAGTCTTACATAATGAAGCAAAGTAAAAGGGTGGGTTTTTAAACTTCCTCTGCTAAATTGCTTACAAAAATCATGCTATCCTGGAGATAGTGTGCATGCCAATCTACATCCATGTAGTAGGGTCTTCATCTGAAATAATTTGTTTGATGAAATAAATGTCTTCTGAGCCACTTTCCCCAGAGTCCAGATCTTCAACCCTCATTACACCTAGAGATATACAAGATCTCCACAAAATGTTGCTTTGGCCTTTCATTTTTTGGGGTCTCTTAAGTTTTTCCATGTATAGAATGCCCTCCAAGTACAGCAACATCCATGTTCTTGGTTACAAGAAAGGAAGGTCATAGGATCATGTAACCTACCGGGAACTTCCAATGCATATCACTTTGCCTTGCACTGGGTGTTTAGTTTGAAAACTGAATTATTTCTTTACGTAGGTACATTTAAGCAGACTGCCCAAAAGCCATGTTGCATTAATTTTTCTTCCATGTACAGAAAGACCAAAGGTAAGTATGTGGAAAGCTGCTACCACAGTGATCTTATGGATACCATACAGTCCTCTCTGAGATACAGAGATGGATGACAGCTGAAATGTCACTTGTTTGGGTCTACATGTAGCTCTATAGTTAGGCAACAAGTACAGGCAACTGAGACACAAAGTGAAGACTCTTATCAGAAGTGCCACAATGATTTCTCATTTGACTTCTCTATGCAAAGATATTCCATGCCCTCTATTGTGTAGGCACTCCTCAAAAGCAGTGTTTACACAGAATTACCATATGAAAGACAGCATCAAAGTCTCAAATGGTCCAGATAACACCCAGTGAATGGTAAAGGGAGAGAGAAGGCCATGACTGATCTCAGCCGTTATATCTTCTCTGTGCCCTTGGAAAATGTCTCAGTTAATCTCCAGTCCTCAAGAAGTTTTCCACAGATCAGTAGAGACCAGCTTTGAATACAAACTTCTTCAAAAGTGGCCATAGATAGGCCCAACTTAAAGCTAGACTGGGGTTGAGTCGAGATGGTCTTTGGTGAGTATTGAGAAATGTACATAACCACAAACAGCATATGATATGTTGGAAGAGGATTATGATTTTTTTTGTTTTTATTTTTTCACCCTGAGAAAGGAACTTGATCATCCAAGGGATGATCAAAGGTACAGTAAACTCTATTTTTAGAGTGAAACAACTTTGTGGGTGTTGTACCGGGCTTTGAACCAGGTTTCCAGCATTATAAGCTTGGTGTCATTCAGGAAAATGGAGCACAGAAATGGGAGCTTGGACAGCTCTGGAAATATATGGAAAAGGTAAGGTATGAGACAACTATATAGTCCTTGTGCTATACAGAATACTGTTCTCTGTTTGGGTACTGAAGTGCATGTGAGTATCGGTCCTGGCTGTAGGTGTTGCCTGTTCAAAAGTGAAGGTTAGATGGTTGTTTCTGTATTTTCACAAGAAGTTCAATTACATAAACAAGCTCCCCCTGATGCAATATGAGCTGATGCAGTATGATCCCCTGCATTTCATGGTTGTTCTATACAACTTACAGTTCCTGAAGTCAGAGCATAACCTTACTGAAGAGCTCTTTAACGAGTGTGGTTATGACTGCTAGCCATTTCAGCTTGCTGTCTTTTATCATAATGATTTCCATGTGAAGTAATACAAAGTGGGAGAGGCATCATCTTTAATATTGTTTCTCCCCTCAACTTTGATTTCATCACTGACAAGTTTTGATATCAAAATTCTCTTTCTGTCAGGTCACAGATACACTAACACAAACCACTTCTCTGAGGAACAGAGAAATGCTGGAAATGCTAGCTTTGTTTCTCCCCAAAACTGCATCTTTTAATTAGGTGATGAAACGTGCTGGTAAGTGTTAAATGGATTTTCATGATTCTAGCTTGTTTTTCTGCTAGCAATCACAAGAGTGGGTGTACTGTGAAGGGATAACTAGTTAGAGACAAATAGATGGAATCTGCTGAAAGAAAACCTTCAACAAAGAGTTGCTGGAGGCAGTCTTGGCATGAACACATTAGCTTGGGAAAATCAACCTGCAAGGAGATGAGAAAGCACCTTCCTTTCTCTCTCACCCGTTTCCACCTCCTAGGAAAATAAATCAAGCAAGGCGTGATTTCCTTTAAGGGGTAATTGCAATTTGAACTCCCTCTCAGAAAACTTCAACCTATTTTCTACAACGTCAAAAAAAGCAAAGAGTAAAGAAAATAGCTCCAATAATTCTTCCACACTGATTGACCCCTATCCAACGCATTCACTTCCTCCTCATTATTACTAGTCACTCTCCCTGTTTGCTTTCTGCTCCTTTCTGCATGCACAGTATACCTTTTCCTCCCACTCTACTCATTTTATTTTGCTTAATTCTTGTTGAGGATCTGATCTACCTTAGCTGAAGCTCTTCTAGATATTACTTCCTTGAGAAAACTTCCCTGAGAAAGCCATCAGTATAGTGATAGCTTTATTGGGCTGACGAAGATCATCTGCCTGTGAGCCTGTACTGTATACAGCCCTTTTGGCAGAATCTATTTGCACTCTATGGGTGGTCTGGGCTTGTCTCTGTCCATCAGAAGGGCAGCGTTTGTGCATTCCAAAAATTAGCTCTATGAGGAATGAGAGGTGAGGGACAGAGACTCATCTCAGATGCAGAGACTAGTCACACCACTACCTTTCACAATTTTTAAGGGGATGCCTGTGCTGTTTACTAGGGCAGCATTTCAGGCCAAATTCAGCCCTGCTGTGAATGGGCACAACTCCACTGGCTTTGTACAAAGGCTGCCTTCCTGAGAGTAGAAAAGGGAAAGCTGTTTGAACAGTGCCAATAATTGCTCCTCTTTTTTATTTTTTTATTTTTTTTATTCCTTTTAAAAATACAGTGGAAGATCAGAGGCAGCAGCTACAATCTACAGTCTACAAATAGCATTAGTAAGAACATAAATGAAAGGCTTTGTGCCACGGTTATACAGCACATCTAACACAAATAGTGAGGCAGTGAGTGGTTGTTGATTATGTATGAAAGAGTGGAAAGAGCACAGGCAAAACCTCTTCTGCGTAAGTCTCCTATGATCTGGGGAAGTAGATGCCATTCCTGATGAGGGGCCACTGAAGGGAAGGGATGTGACTATAAACAGTGTTTTAAAAGAAACAGCAGAAGTTTTGAGGGAAAAATTTTTCCAATGCTGCTTTTGGAAGGACTTTGGACTGTGTTCTACTCAAGGACCCTGAAAGAAAAGCACCCTCTAGTCTAACTCAAAGAAGTCTGGAGAAACAACTGTGCTAGCAGGAAGTAGTGGAAATCCTTTTTGTGTGTCCCCTATATAATATGTTTTTGACATAAATTTTGTAAAGAATGTAAGGCAAACCTATCCACACTGCTAGTGTAGCCACCATTCTAGTGAAAAAGACTGCACTGAGCTCTTCAAAAGTGGTTTAATATCTGACCTTAAAATAGCACAGCTGTCTACTTTTACACAAAAATTCAGTAAAACTGAAAAACTTCCCCTTAATTGACATTGCAAACGTGATTGTCTTCAGAAATAAAACAAACACTCCAAAAAGCTGTCAGGCACTGCTCTGAATCTCCAAAAATATTGTGATTATCATGAGAATTTAAACAAGATTGCATGCTCTTTTTACATCAGCCTATGCATTAATTTGTGTATACATTCCTCATTGAAACCACACAATGAACTTTTTATGGAAGTGTGTTTTTATTGAGTATTATAGTCTGTAAAGGTTTAATTAAGTCAGTGAATTATCCATACAGCAGCTTTTCACCATCTTTATCTGTTTCACGTGCAGCTATTCCACAACCTGTCCCAGACAAGGGGACCCAGGTCCTGGTATCTCTCATGGGCTTTAGTACTCTAGTTTGTTGGAGTTCATAACTCTGGGGAACAATTTTCTGCAGCCCTAGTTAGCAGGTGATTTACAGGCCTGCAGTTTTCTCAAAGACTCTGCTAAAACACCCAGGGCAAAGTGTTGTTTATCGCAAAAAATGATGCATAATAGCAGAGGATGACCGAGCTGTATTTATGTCATCAAAAAAATCTCACAAATTTATCAGACCACTAACGAGGGGACACATTTGTCTGCTGTGTGTATTCCTCTGCCATCAAAGTCATATTTATAGGATTGTTTTTCAAAGGGAACATAAAGAATGTTGGGGAAACCTGCACATAGATGAAAACTAGCATGGTTGCTTTAATTGTTGCCAGCTTCTGAACAGTGGACATCGTAGATTTTCATTCAAAAGAGGCCAAGAGCTCTTTACAATTTTGCTTACTGCTCACCCAGGGCTTAGAAGAAGACTTGAAGTGTGATAAGTCTTCCTTTTGAGAATGAATGACGACTGTTTTGGTACTAGATCTTTGCAATCATGCTTCTTATGTGTGAACCTGACCACTTAAAAAGTTTCTTTGCTCCAGTCTTCCCCAACAAATTATTTATCAGTGGACTTGGAAAAGAAATAAATGCTTGTTTATGCTGCATATTAGATGTAGGAAGCCTCAACCCTAGATCTATGCCGAGTTAATGGAGCAAAATAAACAATTAGCTTGAATAACATTAAACAGTACCTGATACAGGAAAAAGTAAAAGAGAAGCCTCACTTGCTGTTTCTGCAGGAAAAAACCTCCAGCATTGTCTTAAAAAGCTATAAATTCTTCCAATTTATTTATGCTGAGCCAAGTAGGACTAAAAGCCCAGAATAGAAGTTCTCCTGCCCTGGAATATTTTTTAAAAAATAATTACATGTAATGCAATATACTGGGTGCATAATGATACATTTTGATGCCAGGCCATGTTGAATATCTCCCTTCCTCACTCCTTTCATCTGCTGTTACTTCCTGACCAACTCACCGCACATATGCAACCCTTTTTCTCATAGGTTGCAGCATTCAACAGAAATAGGGCATATTGACTCCATTTTATGCCTTCTATTTGCTTTGAAACCACTCATGTTTGTTTGCCCTTGCCATAGCTCAGTTTTACAGTTGCAGCAAGGTATTCTGTGTTCAGGTAATGCTTGCATTTTTTTTATCTGCTTACCACTGCAGATAGATAGCAATATTATAAAAATAGAAATTACAATAAAATTGGGATTTTTTTTTTTCTACAGGGCCCCCGATTAATTGGTTGGTTCTCCTTTTGTCATATAGTATACCATGCCGAGCTATGGAATATTGCCCTGTGGGGAAATTAAATTCTGTATGGGTAAGTGGGCTAAACCTCTTCAGAAAGCTTTGTATGTGCTCTCCTTCACTCTCTCTCTCTTTGGAAGCTATTATTTTGCTTTTCACAAGGGCCTGTGCTAGTTGCCTTTACATCTCAAATTCTCTCCAGCTGAAGGTGCTGGAATGTCAGCCGCTCACTTGCAGCATGAATTTTTATTTCTCACTAGTTTTGGGTCAAAGAAAAAAATAACAACTTCTTATAACAGTGAGCTTGTAGATAAACAGGAAGTATATTACAGAAAAATCTTGCTCTCAGAAAAGAAAGAAATGAACAGTAACAAATGTGACCTTGAGGTCCTATGAGGATCTGAGCATACTATAAGTAATAAAAATATGCATGAAGGAATTTGACTGGAACAAGGTGTGCTGTGCTTAAGAGCTTGAATGAGCATATGTATCAATCTCTTCAGTGTTGTTTGAAAGCGCTGTGATAATAGCAATATTTTATTTTCTTCTTTAACAGAAATGATGTAGCACTTAAAGGAGTTCTGTAAACACTATTAAGAGAAGTTGTACATTAAACGCTTTGTAGCCCAAAATTGCAAGCAACAGTTATAAATTCCTATAAGAAATGCAAGTTTAGGAAACATATGAAAGCATTAAGAAAAATTAATATAAATTCCTGAAGACATTCATATTCGGAAGACAATACACAAGCTCCATAACGCATGCCACGAGTCTCATAGATTTGCTGGTTGTGTGGTTGAGATCAAGTTAGTCTAACTGGCAGACCAAGCTAATGTTGAGTTTTAACCTTCTTTCTACAGTCATTGAGGCATTAATTACATTATTTTCTGTTTAATTAAGCAGAGATTTTTGGTTTGGATTTTTGTAGTTCCTCTGTGAAACTTCAAGAAATAGCAAAAGTAAACTCTTCTATGTGCTATTTGGAATCTGTTTGGTGTGATTTTAGTAGGGTTTGCGGCTAAGTTATGTAGATCTAGCTGAATTCAAGAGGGCAAATTAGCCGAGGTTATCATGCTTGTTTGCGCCTGAAAATTTTTCTGGATGCATCAAATCCGTTACACTGCTTGAGACAGAACAGGGAAAATCCTCAGGAAGATTTATATGGGAGAAAACCCCTGACAGACTCTCTAAAAGAGTTTTACTTATTTAGAGGGTTGAGAAAGAATGTTCTCCAGATTTTCTAAAACTTACTAGTGAATTTAAAGGCAGAAAAGATTTCTGGAAATTAAAGCAAATCAACATGAAGCAGCTCAAAACCCCTACTTTCAAAAATATAGATGTGTCATTTTGGTGACCCCACATTTATGAGAATTCAAAGGAACTTCCTAGTTCTGACAGCCAGAAAATCCCAGACATTGCACTTTCCAGCAAGTCCAACTGGAAGCCACAGTTGCATTAGCAATTTGGCTGTAGCTATGCAGTGAATGCCCACAGGTGTTCCCTAAAAACACTGTCCATCTTCAGCTGGACACAGCAATTCACTCCGTTCTTGGCCAAATTCTTGGAAGCAGAGACCCCTGTCATCAGCTCTGGGCAGTTTATATAGAGTTACAGCTCCTCTTTGGACCATTTCTCCCATTTGAAAAAATGCCACAGTGAGTTCTCCAGCCTGCCAAGTTGGCAGGCTCTATCCTCGAAGCTGGAGAAGAGCCAGAAATTGCTGCAGCATTGTGAGCCTCCAGCCTCAGTCAGTCATCAGCCTCTATCAGCACTCTTGCTTATGTTCATGGAGAAAATTCCTGATCATAATTTGGACTCAGCCAAAATCCCTCTGTCTTCATTTTAGGAAAGTGCTGAGCAGGGTCCTATTAAAATATTTGGATAGACTCATAGAAGAGACTCAGTCTCTTGATAGTTTTCCTGGAGAATAAAAGAGACTTGCTAATAAAATGTGCTGTGGATTTCTTTCTCATATCTTTTCAGCATGAAGGGATGTAGTCTAAATAGCAAAAAAGGACCAAGAAATTGCCTGCTACTATGGCTGTCATCTGTTTATTTGCAATAAAGTCAGTCAGTAATTTTGCTAATTTCAGCAGCTAAAAACTTTTCTGGAACTTTCCTGTGCCAGCTTTTACTAATTGTTTGGATACTACACAGGCATGTAGAACTATTGGAATGCTAAGTAATATACAGCCACATTTTTCCTTACCCTGAATTGCACAGGTAATTGAAAAGGTAAGGCTTGTGGAAAATTAAGAAAAAAGGGGAGTGATGGAGATTACTATTAAAAAGAATAGGTCTAGCTGGGAAGCCATGTAGTTGGAATGGCGAACTTTCCTCCTTCTGATTTAACAAGGCACAGAGAAAGGAATTCTCTATGGGAACTATTCTTTTCATTAACTCTATGTGTCTGCCTACTGAGGTGAGATCTAGGCCAATGGATACTCCGGGAGCTTGTTGGTGTATACTTATTCAAAAGTCTGTCTCCACTCAGGTCAGTGGCCAAAGTCCTATTGATTTCAGTGAAATCAGGACTGCAGTCTGGAATTAGAAGCAGCTGCTGCTGCAAATCATTCAGAGAGCAGCCAGAATGCTGTAACCTGCAAGTTATTTAACCGAAAACAAACAAACAAGAAAAATGAAAATGACTGGTGTTAGGTCATGTGATTAAAGGCTCCTCTGCACAAACACAAGGATCTCTATGGCACTAGGGCAAGTGGAGGAACCCCCAGCACCACAGTCAGATGAATGAGCCTGAGCCCCTGCTGTGATCCATCACAGGGGTGATCTTCTCCATGGGCAGGGTGAGACCCACCACGACGAGCCAACAGAGAGAGTCTCCCCAGGGCACCTCATAGACTGAGAAGACACTGCCACTGAGTGTGGAGCTCCTTGTGGGATTCAATGGGAGAGCTTTTTGAGATTGTACTGGACTTATGAGGAGAAGTTTAGGGCAACCAAACATAGGGAAAGGAAGTGATCAGGGTGGCTTGGGAAGTAGCAAGCATGGGGAAACAGAGGGGAAAGGGGTCTCCTTCTCTGGAGACATTCAAAACACATCTGGACGAGTTCCTGTGTGATCTACTGTAGGTGATCCTGCTCTGGCAGGGGGGCTGGACTAGGTGATCTTTTGAGGTCCCTTCCAACCCCTGATATTCTGTGATTCCGTGATTCCGTGCTTCTGTGATAAAAGAGGCTGGTCTCATGCAAACAGGGGCTGGTCAGTAGGTATGTCTGGCAACACTTTGTGCCTGATCAGTGCAGTCTGTCCTGTTTTCTTATTAAACTCTACTTCTGACTGCTTTCCTGGAGGAGGAAACTCTGTTCCCTGTACATTTGAGTATATGGGAACTTGAATGACAGCAATGGAAGGTGGGCTATGGGTCAAGGGCAGTTCTTTGCTAGTGGGCCAGCAACTGGAAAAACTGGGGCAAGTGGATATGATAGGTGGTGCATGTGTTTGCGGAATCACTAGCAAACATCAGCAAGCCTAGGCACCTAGTAGGATGAAAGGCTTGGGAACCAAGTACTGGAGCAACCATGAGTGTGTGACAAAGACTGGAGAGGCTAGAGTGTCTGCAAGTTGTTGACTGCATGATCAAGAAGGTTCAGAGCTGAAGAGATATTGGAAACTGTAGTTTGCTACTGGTAAGGCCATAGTCTGGGCCAGATACCAGAGATCTGTTTTACGTGCCTATTCATAAGGCAGCCAGAGGAGACCAGAGGAGGCCAGTTACTAGGTCAACTGGATGTCTAATAAACCAGTTACTGCAGCAGTCTTCAGTGTGTGTGTCTGTGTGTGCATCTACGTGCAAGTATCAGCAGCTTCTGTGGGGCAGTGTGCCTGGGAGCTCACATGCCCAAGTGCCACCAAATGGTATGGCTGAGGGTCCAGGACCAGCTACTGGGTAGAGTCTGTGTCTAAGGCCAACTATTGGAGGGATCCATGCTATACGTATATCTCTATATACTTTCCACTAGCAGACTATTGTCCTGATCAGCAATGAGAGGACCAGGATGAGGCCATTGGTCCTGTCTGCATTCGCATGAGCACTGTGCCCTGTCTCTGCTGCTCTGTGTGACCGTCCGTGTGCAAGTGTATACCAGATTGCAGTGCAGGGAGTGCCTGTTGGGAACATCTGCTCAGCCTTGCTACCAGCGGCCCCCAGGGGCATGAAGCTGCAGCAGACTCATCTTGGTGGGCTACAACTCATAACAACTGGCCTCATGTCTTTTTGTTTAAGCAGAGTGTACAGTTTATCTTGGATTTGTAAAAAGAAAGAAACAGTGAATAGCACAGAAATTATTCAAGAGAAACTTTTTTAAAAGCCATTTAAAACCCTGCTTCATATTCCTGAAAAACTTTTAATACATTACAACTCTAAAACACAGTCAGGAGGACACTAAGTCTCTCTTAAAGCAGTAGAAGTGTTCCACTTACTTCTGAAAATGGTCTGCAGAGTAGAATCCAGCTACAGCTCTTACTCATCCATTTGTACATTCAAATACACCCATGGTGCTGCCAAGCACTGAGGATGTTTTTCCAGAGATAAGGTCTGAAGTTAGAGCACAGGGCACAATGGCTGAAGACTGGCAAACTGGCACACGGGTAACAGACGAAGATCAGTATAAATACGAATAGGCATCAGTGTTATATGGGTTGTTCCTAACACACACTTAAAAAAAAAAAGTAGAAAGCAACTTAAAACTCTCTTTTATTTGCTTCCCAAACCCTCCTGCCAGAGGTAAAAAACAGGAGCTGGTTCCTTTAAACTAACTGTTCTTTCAGTCACAGTTTAGATGCTGTCCATAACAAATTCTTCATGCCTTATTAAGCCCCTCAGAGCAACACATTCTTAACACAGTTATTACAAAACTCTCAGATAAAATTTCTTAGAAGTATAGAAGAACAGCAGTATACAGAAAATGTGGGATTTTCTTCACAAATTAATCACCTAAATCTGGTGCCTGCCCTTGGTGACATGAGCTAGGACATCTGCTTTGTTACAGGTTGTGAAGAGCTTTTTTGAAGCTGAGTTTTACCCAAAACATCCATGCAGCTATCTACACTGTGTGCCATTGACTGTACATTTAAGTGGTACTGTACATTTAAGTGGTGCTATATATGCACTGGTTTATTTTTAATCCTGTTTATTCTTTACCTGAAAGCACATATGTCCTAAAAATAAGAGAAAATGTATTTGTTTGGTAGCATGTATTTGTATGGTAGCAGCTTCCCCATTACACATTTGTCATTCAGACCCTTCAAACACTCATATTCTTCCTCTTTCCTGCCTCTCCTAAACAAAGATACAAGCTGCTGTTATTTTTCTCTGCATGTAATTTCTTCAAAACCCTTTTTCCATTTTTATCCTTGCACTAGTTTTACACTAGTGTCATTTAATTTCTTAACAAAAGTAACCTGAGAAATTAAGAAGGATGATAGTGAAGCCCAAGGTTGTAGTGTGCATTGGTGCATCTCTCTTAGCTGGATGCAGGGACTGCATAATTGAAATTTCACATTAGAGTTATGAGGTTTATAGAGGCACGTTTTTATTTGCGTGCCATGACCTTCTACAATTTTCTTAATCAGGCACAGAACAGATTTTACATCAAACAGTCTGCAAATTTTCATACTGATTTCCAATTTTGTAGAAAAAAAAATAAAAGTCTTCCCATATCTTTCTGTCTTGCTCTTTTGCTTGTGTCCTCATGCTCAATCAGCGGTCCTAAAACTTGTCCATTTTTCAATTTCAGCTACTCAAGCCAAGCTTTATAATTCCATACCATATATCTTCTGTTGCATTCAGCATATGATTCTATGACTATGATTTCCAGACACAAACACGTCTGTAGGTATATTTTTCATGTTTACCGTAATACTCTACAGAGATCATCTTCACATGTCAGATCTAGAGCCTAAAATAAAAATGACAAAGTACCAACAATAAGTTTATTTGTCCTGTTTGTTAGATTTCGAGTCTAATAAAGAACTTTGATTTATCAAGTTAGTATAGTGTTGTATATTAATCCTTATGGAAAAACATTTAATGGATAATTTCCAAAGCGGGATTATTTCTGTGTTTGCTTTTCATTTATGCTGTTCTTCCTAGCTGAGATGTCCCCATCTGAGTTGTCAGTTGGCCAAAGTCACACAAGAGGTCTCTAGCACAGTCAAGAATAGAACAATAATCCTTGACTCCCTTTCCTGTGCCTTACAAGTATTCTGATATTTGTGACACATGGCTTTCAAGTTGCTTTTCTGCTCTATCCATACATTTTACTGAATGCTTTTATCATTTCTTGGCTTGCTTGCTACCTTGTTGTTGTTGTTGTTGTTGTTTTAAAACCTCTTTTCACCAGCTGACTTTGAGCACTTGTCAGGGTCATGATCTACCTATGTCATTTTTTAGTTTTTAGCTAAGAGAGACTCTTTTTTTTCTTCTTCTTCTGGGGCAGATATTGGTTATGGAATAATTCAGCTCATGACAATATTACCTTCATCATTTCTCTGACATTTCCATCTGCCTTTGGAAGGCATCCAAGTGTTCATGCCAGTTGTGTTCATTGCACAAGGATTTTGGCATCAAAACCACTGATGACACATATTATATTTTTTTGAGGAAAAAAAACCAGAAAAAAAAAGCCAGTTTGTCAGTAGGATTCTTTCTTCTTATTTTCAGTTCAGGCTGTCAACCCATAATATCATCAAAGTAGCTAGGTCTGTTGAGGATCGAATACAGAGAGAAAGAATTCAAGAAGCTTCAGAGGAAGAAAAAGAAAGCACAGAGCTGTCCAGTCCAATAGAGTGGGCTGGAAGTGTACAGAAGAGGAAGCTAATTATATTCCCAAGAAGAAAAAAGCAAGAACAGGTCATAGCCTGGGAGACGGGGCACTTCCCTTGCCTTTGTAATCTGAAATCTGTGGGGACAGCACAACTGCAGAGTTGTATTCCAAGTAACTGTGTTTATTAAATATTTGTAAATGCCCTTTGCTGAGGTTTCTGACGCTAGACAATTATGTTTGGCTGCCAGCAGAGATAGCCAGCTACACGGATTATACAATATTTAAAGTCGTATTGCCCAGTTCTCTTTCACCACTTTCTCTTTTTCCTCTGAAATGAAGAAGGGTACAAAATTTACAGCTGTGTTATCAAACTATGTTTCAGTGTTTCACAGGAAATAAACCTAGGAGATAATGTATATTTTCTCTTTGAATAATAGCCTAAAGCCTTTATAAGAGTTTCTGGAATAATATTTCCATTTCCTTCTGTAGGTGTATTAACTCTTTTTCCTGCTCAGTAAGAGTCACGTAACTCAACACTTCCCTTCTTCATGGTGGACATTATCTTCACGGTGCTTTGTCGTGTCCCCAACATGCACACTCTTATCATGCAGTAACTCTTAAGTTAACTGAAGTAACGATAGACTTTCATGAAATATCATCGGATTTTGCACCATGATGGAGGTATTAATAGTTTTAATAGTTTGTGATTGATGGAGTTTCTAGTCCAACACAGTTAATCTGATTTTAAAATTGATTTATGTATTTGGTCATCTTAATGTTGCCTTGCAAGTGTTTCCTTCTTTTCAACAGGAAGACACCTGTGGAAATTACTGTTCAGGTGGGCTTTCACATCGTAAAGGCCTGGGTTTAGATGGCTTAGTGCTAATTTACTGCTCTCCTGATGAGGGTGACTTTTTCTCTGTTAAGCAATTTAAGGCTTTTTATAAATTAGCAATTTTTTCTGCATAGGACATGTATTTGTTTGTTCTCAGTACCTCAGTTTTAACCCAGATTTATCAAGAATTTCCACATTACATTTTCTTAGAACAGATGAATTTTTCAACATTTTCATTCTAAGGTATTTTTCCTAATTCTCTTGAGGTTCTAAATCAGACTCAATTTTAAGGCTCATTCCTTTCACTTGTAAGAACATGTAAATGGCACTTCTGAATTGTTTTGTGAACTAAACTGTTTTAGAGATGTTACAGCATACTCCTTGGGTGTTTCTGCAAAGTGATGAATCTGAAATTCTCTTGAATTGTCCTTGCAATGTTGATATTGTTTTGCAAAAAAAAAAAAAAAGAGAAAAAGAGACATCTGCATGTGCCTAATTTCTTGAAGAATCAACAACTATTTCCTTGCAGGACAGTAAAAGTACAATCCTTAAATGCCTTCTGCATTCTTCTGTCTGTCTCAGCCCATTTTCTTCTTGCAGACTGTTGCAGCGTGTTCTTACTGCAGTTTTTGAATGGCTCTGGGATATCTTATACCACTCTTGTTCTGTGCTTTGGGCTTTAAATTGTCCTTGATCAGTGTTTACTTCTGTGTCATCTCATTTTGCATACAGCTAGTCCTATGCTTCATCACTCACTCTCCCTTCAAAATGACTGTGGATTGTTAACTTTCTTCGCATCTTCATTTACTTTTCTGTGTGTTGCTTTCATTTCAGAGTTATCATCAGAAGACAGAAGAGAACTATGGGTGGCTTAAGAAGATGCAATTTCATAGAAATGAAAACAAATGACAACAAAAATGACAACAAATGGTTTGTCTGCTGAGGTAACAGGGCTTGTTCTGACAGGGAAGAAGTTATAGGTTTCAGGTCCCATTATATTAAATATTATTACCATCTTTTCTCATTGTTTTTTATTATCACATACTGTGCCACTCTCTTGACATAGAAGATCCAGTCCTCAAACTGAGCTAGCAAACAAGTCCTGTCAAAAGACAGAGAATTTTAATCCTTTTTTCCCCAATCTATATGGTATGTTAAAGTCCCAAGGCTGCAGCTTGCCATATTTATTCCATTGTACTTTTGATTTGGAACCTGTATTAACTGCAGAGAACATGGGATAGCCTATTCATTTTGGTTCCAGATAGCCACATTCATTAAGTATATTCAAGCACACAGATTGTGTTTGGTTGGGACTTATCAGACAGAAGGATTTCCTGTATAGCCATCAAATGACCAAGCACATCGTCAAGTTAACACTTGCGTATTGCAGAAAAAATCTGAAGGGAGGTTACTCACATCCCAAATACTTTTTGTAGTGGTGTTTGCCACTGGTATCAGGTTAGAGATAAGGCCTTATCCTCTGAGATTTGAATTAATGTAAATAAAATATTTCGGTGTAAGACTGTCATTTAACATGTCTGAACATAAACTCCATCTGACTAGCACTCTAAGCCTTTGAAAACAATAAAAACCAATTATATTGATATGTTTAGGCCTTCACTGTGTGTGTGTTTACTGCATTCAGCTGCAGCTGTTGAACAGCAGGACACGCAGTGCAAGATAACTCCCAAGGACCTCACTGCAGCTGGAGGGAAAAATATCTTTGGGAGGTATTACTAATGGGTTAGGTAAAAGGGGAGAGGCAAGGGCATGCCCATATTAACAAGTAAATGTCAAAGAAAAGCAACATTGTTCTTCTCTTGGGCAAAAGAGAAAGACTGCAATTCAATACGCTGCTTGTGTAAGGGGTAGAATAGGGGATATATGTCTGGGAATATAGGCAGGAGGTGCAATAGAGAAGTGTGCAATGGAAGTAGAGGACATCTGTGGAATGGAAGGTGGTATAAAAGCCAGACAACTTACTGAGTGTTTATGGTGTCATTTCACCATTATTTATTCCTAGGTAACTCACATCTTATTCAGGTATTTGGTTGAGAGTGTTATGTGTAAGACAGTATGCTTTCAAGCTGCCTGTGAATTAGTGCAACAAAGTGCAGAGGAGCATTTCCAAAGGAAACAAAGCAGAATGCATCTTGTAATCTATACGCTAAAGGCAAAGAGAGCCACAAAGATAGCATTGTGTCAGTGTTACCTGTTTCAGGAAAAGGTGAGGCATTTGGAACTAATAAATATGCTGAAGGAAAATGAAGCGAGCATACAGGAAAAATCAATCTTCTAGTGACAGAAGTGTGCTAGGGATTTCTAAAATCCATTAAAAATAAGTATCCCTACTACATCTGAGAACAATAGCATTTACCAGTTTTGCTATTCTCATTGACACACATTTGATAGCATTTAGCAGTAAAAGAACATGTTAATTGTGTTTATCCAGTTTAAAAGATGGTCCTAATCTGCATTCAACACATCGATACAGATGTGTAGAAGCCACAGATACCTGACAAGTATAGACTGACAAAAAAATTGGAAGACTCTCACAGCTAAGAGAAGCTCAGAGATCTCTCGCCAATAACCCGTTCTTCCAATGAAAAGTTTAACAAACTGACTGAACGCCAGGGTGCAATGAATTACAAAGCCTGTGAAGTTGTTTAATGTCACATGGCATGAGTTCCAGAAAGAGAGTCCATATCCATTGGGAAGAAAGTGATCTGCTGATATGTTGAAAATACAAAGGTTTAGGTTTATTACTCCTGACTGGATCAACCGTGTTGCACACTGAAAGCAGTTCCAGTGCTATGTGGAATTGTTGAGCTTTCTCATGCACTGAAGACTGATGCACCACACGTCTGGGATTTCCAGCTGTCTGCGAGTCATATAGATATATTCCACTTACTGCACAGTGATCAAGGCACTTAAATGAAGGAGAGAGACTGGAAGACAAAGCACACATAGAGATCTGAACCACAATGCTGAACTGAAAAATCAATTATTTTCACAGTCCTGAGCTCATGAACTAGTCTGGAAGATCAAGAGAAAGGTCATTAAATATTATTTGAATACTGAAGCAATTTATATTTCCCAGAAAGTCAACTTAAACACATACAAGACCCTGACTGAAAGTGATGAAAACTGGAGCCAGGAACTGGCACCAGAAAATGTCTCTCATCTACTGGTTGCTGCAATAACAAGCTCTACAGAGGGTATATACTGAGTGAAGGAACAGAAACCTTTACCTTTTCAACTGGTTTTGTACATAGGAGTCATTGTGTCAGAAGCTGTATAAACGCAAAACAGGTGTTATCTCTATTGAACTCCATTTTACATATGTAATTGCATGGAGATATATACTTATACATATGTGTTTCTATAGGTATATGTGAATGTTACCATAGTATATCTGAAGACCATAAACAAACAAGGACCATAAGGCAATGAGACATCTATGCAAAATAAGATAAGCTGTTTAAGATACATCACACCAGATTTCTAGCTGTTGATGGTTTTCTTTGTTACCTGAACATAAATGTCCTGATTATGGCAATCTCATGCATAGTGTACTGTAGTAATCCAAATCTGTAAGAAGATTGTATGTTCCTTGCACAGGAGAATTGGAAAATTACCTTATCCCTGTTACGAGATGAGGTGACTACTCTGTATGGATCATATAAAATAAACATAGCTGATATTAATATATGGGTTTGTCTATACCTTATACTTCTTCAAACATCCTTATTCTTGAATCTCTTTTAGCAGAACACAAGATACTTACCTATCCACTGCCTTGTATCGGCTGTCAAGCATCAGTCTGCTTACAGAGATTTGAAAGTGAGTGCATACGAGAAGCTGTGTCATAATTTGACTCTGACACATAATAGGGTAAAAGTGCTATGTGCCATCAAGGATGGGGAATTTTTCTGCTTGCTGTGTTGCACACTGCATTAATTCAACTAATTGAATTTTCAGAGTTTTCTTATGCTAAGAGAGAAATACGAAAACACACTGCCTAGTGAATAGAAAGACTGCACACATTTTAGCAACTCATTGACTTTTATGATTCATATTAAATTTATTTCAAATTTTAAAGTTAAAACCTTTTAAGCAATTAAAAATATTTTAGTGGTTTTGTTGTTTTTTTTAAATAAAAGCAGTTTCAGCAACATAAGCAAAGTAAACAGGAGTTCCTAGGTTTCAACTATTATTTGTTGTACTACAGCAAACAATTCAAGGTAAATGAATGACCTAGATAACTAAATCACTGCTAGTCATTAAATATGAAAGAACAAAGGACTGCAAGCTAAAAGGGAAAGGAAGGATGAAACAAAGAAAAGAAAGAAAATAATTTTTATAAAGAAGGAATAAATGCCAGTAAAATGTTGTGTTGTGTGTATTAGCTACATTCTATTTCTTACACAGTGTTTTATCTTTTAATCTAGTTTATCAGTGCATGAGTCACATTGCTCAAACCTTTGTTTTCCAATGTCCTTAACTTTATCTTGCTTTTGTCCTGAAATTGGAATGTTACTATTTCACATGACAAAGTTTCTGTTTATATGACTGTCTATTACTTGGCTGTGGGCAATTTTTGTCCTTCTAATTTAAAAATATGATTTTCTTTCTACCCCTGCCATCCTGAGGCATTTGGTCTAGCCGTATGGTTAAAGTTGTCATTCACCTCTGAATCAAAAGAGCAGTGAGAAAACAAAGCACTTCCTGAATTGACTTTACAGGCCAGACAGAAAAGATGACAGTAAGGGAAGCATCAGTTGAAGATAACATTTGTGTCCATGGCTGTCATAAAAAATATCTTTATATAACTAGAAAAAAATATGAAAGCAGGTCCTTCAGTAGAATTGGCTGAATAATTCATTGTGAATAAATTATCCAACAGATGTACTCCACACATATTGCTCTTTGTTTGTTTGTTTGTGAATGGTTTGTGAACAGACCTTTTCTTCTGCTAATGTATTCCTTATTTGGAAATGTTCACCATAGACTTTGTGTAAGTCAAAGATGCTTCCAAAAGGGTATTTTGTAGTAATGTCAGCACTCTGTGCCAGACATATGGTTCATCTAGTTCATTGTTGTATCAGTGGTCACCATAAGAAAGTCAGAGTATAAGGCAATAAAATATCCTTGTCATTGAGACTCTTCTCTTAGTAAACTCTTATAGACTGTGAAAACTAATGATTTTCAAACTTTCACGAGTGAGTTTGCATCAAGTTTCTTAGCAAAAGTGTTTAGATATTTGTTTGCATATCCATTCTTAGGTTCTGCTCTGGCAGGGGGATCTCCAGAGGTCCCTTCCAACCCCTAACATTCTGTGATTCTGTGATTTGCCATGAGCATGCCAAGTTACCTCTTGTCTCACTGTGCTGTAATTTTTCCTGTTCGATTCCACCACAGTAAGCAAACTTACTTTTCCTGTTAAATTTGTTACCTGGTCCATTTTTGTCTGTTATGGAAAGTTATATTGATAGCTTTTATGATGGTCACTCAGTTACATAGTCACACAAACACAGGTTGAGAGGAAACCTCAAGGCATCGCCCAAGATATCATTGGTATCAACTCAACCTGCATGACTCTTAGTAGCTATTGATCTAATTTATTTTTTAAATCCTTCAGTGATGGAGACTCCTCAATCTTTTAGTCAAGCTGTTCTTCACTCTTACAAAGTTTTTCATGACATCTAATTTCAGTGCCTCTTACTGTTAAGGCCATTTATTCTCATCTTTTGGCACTGGACATAGTAAGTAGATTATTGCCTTTTTCTTTTCTGAAGCTTTTTACATACTCCAGCCTTCACCCTTTCAGTTTTCCTTAATTTAAACAGCTTGAATCTTTTTTTTTTTTTTTCCCCAGCTGTGCTCTTTGTAGACCTCTTATCTTCCCTTTCACTGTTCCCTGTTCTCCCTCTCATGTGGTTCATGAAGTACGTTGACCAGAGTTGGACATGGTACTCCAGCTGAGGCCCTACAAAGCGGTGTAAAGCCAAAAGATTTGCTTGGTTTTTTTTTTGCAAGCTTTATTCCACTTACACATCTCAGTGTGATGTTTGCCATCCTCAGAACGGCATGATATTTTTGATCATGTTCACACTGTAGTCTAGTCTATCCCTTGGATCTCTTTCCAAAAACTGCTATCTAGCCAGCTGTTCCCCATCCTGTGTTTGTGAAGTTGATTACTAGTGCCTATTAGTAATACCTCTCACTTGTCCCTGCTGGATTCAGCCCAGTTTTCCAAGACAATTTCTCCAATTTACAACGATCATGCCAAATTCTAGGTCTGTTTCCTATCTATTTCAGACAGTTTCATTTCACATGCAGATTTAATAATCTGTTGGGGCTTATTTTTCCTTTGTTGTTTTGTTATTACTTTATTAGCCCTCTGTTCCACCATGCATATCATCAATAGTATATATTGAAAAGGTTCATAATCAGGACAGGTGCTTTATAGATACCTGTAAATCTTCTGCTTGTGTCTCTTTTCTAAGCAAACAAGTCACAGTATATTTAATATCCTCCTCTTAAGTCAATGGAAACATCTGAAGAAAAGTGAATTTAATATCATCTCATATGGAAATAATGATATTTGTTCAACTTCTGTGATACATGTTCAGCTTTACAGGATCCCTTTTTGGGTGGTAGGTTGCAAGGAACACTGTACATATGCTTGTGTGATGAATTCAGATACCATAATCCAACTTGCTTGCTGTTTCATTCTTAATCTTTTTTTCCCTGAAAGTAATCCTAACATATATTAATATTTGTGTATCATACAGTGCAATACCAATGTTCTCAGAGAACTATCACAATGACTCTTGGTCAATAATAATTCATTTAGATCTCCATTTACTCAGCTAAGTCACTGGGTGCTGTTTACTGTTCTGTCTGCTGTTGTCCTTGAATCTAGCTGATTAGTCCAAGTCCAAGCTACAGCAAGAGACAGCTGCACAGCTCAGATAGCTTTCTCCGAGCTTATACTATAAAAAAAAAGTACTTCTAGTGCTGAAAATCTCAAATAAAACCTGTGTCTTCTTTCTCATATACTCAGTAATAGTTTATTACAATGAAATGACTACTTTTTTTGAAAAGAAAATAATAAATGTTAATATCATGTAACAACAAAGAACAGATAACGATCAAGTTCATTTTCCTGATATGAGAAAAGATCCCCCCAATATTTCTAAAAGCAAGAAACTATCATCAAGTTCAGCCGTTCAATCAGGATAAATGTGCATTTAGAATTTTATTATTTTATTTATTTTCCCTTTGACAAATTCTATTTGGATCTTGTTCTGAAGGTTGCAAGTTGAGAGGTGTTTTTCATGTGTGGGAAACACAAATACATACTATATACATAATGTAGTACATGCCCGCAATCACTGTATTTAAAAATGTAACACAAACTATTATGGAGTAAAATTAAAAATTACTGCAGGAGTGGTGAAGGGAAAACTACACTGCTATTCAAGAGTTGAGGATGAGGTACTACATTATGGACACACTGGGACATACAGTTAAACTCCTAAAATTAACAAAAGTATTTGTGTATGAGTATTTGATTAAGTTTGGCATTATCATTGCAGAGCACTTATGGTAGGTAATTAATGTTTGTTATAAAAATTACTGAATTATGTGAAAAGTATTACCTCCCTATACCAACTACCAAACAGTGTACCTACAAATGTTTACATCTATTGTCTTTTTCTTTAATGAGGTTTGTAGTAAATTGCTGTCTTTTCAGAGTAATGAAAATATATTTGATTTGTTTTTTAAAGGCAGTAATGGCCTTAAATTACCAATATGGATTTACAATATCTTGTTAAAAGAAGTTGCTAGACTGCTTTGGTATCTTCCTGTCAGTGCCTTCTGCTTTCCCATGTCAACCTTTTATGAAGCATGTCTGAGGGAATAACTGAATTTACTTTAGTTCAGGAAAGATTAAAACTAAAGTGCTAATTCTCTACTTTGCTTTCCTTCTGCTTTTCAAAATCCATTCCTCTAAGTTTTTACTCCCCTGAGAAATACCTTATGATATAATATCCCAAAGGAATAAACACAACTACAGTGATTCTTCTGTGCCTATACTGGAAAGTCCTTCACGTTCAAAAACTTAAGAAGTTGCTGTACTACTATTCACATTACCTGGCTTCTCTAACACGTATAATCTCTTACATCTGGATTTTTTTGGCCATGATCAACACAATGATTGGCATAACAAGATGAAAGGATCATTTATCTTGATGTACTGACTCTGCTGTCATCAGGCCCTTCACACTAGTTTCCTCTATATTTGCCAGTATAGATATTGTATCTCATCTAACTAATTCACTTACAGTAGCTTCCATGAATATGTAGGAGAAAATTAGTATATTCTGCATTGAGTGGCGGCTTTTCAGATACTCTCTGTGAGACTCATCTAATTAAGCATAGATTTTTTTACCATGAAACTATCTACATCTAAATTAATAATCTTAGCCTCCTTTCATACTTAGTGGACTGTAGTTCTTAGGACCTGGTATAAGCAGCCTAAGGTTGGAAACACAAATATGAGCTCAGTCAATGCAGTCTGGCTTTTGAAGAGAAAGATAGGATAAACTTCATAACATGGCATTGTCTGATGTCTGCTGAAAAGCAGTATGTTTTGGGAGCAGTTTTAAACATAAGTGTAGCTGAAGATGAAGTTGTCTTTGTAAGAAATTCACAGTGTTAAAACCAAGCTCATGTCTGAGTAAATTACATCAACACACCTATATTGATTCACAAAAAGAAACAGTTTATTAAGTGCAAGATGCTATATCAGGTTTTAGCCACATTTATTACTTTTAGGTAGACTAGTTTTATAAAACAAATGCAATAATTGCACTCTGCTTTATCTTTGCACACCTGATTTGTAATGATTTCTGTATCCTGTGACCGTATATTTCATTAAATTCAATGAGAGTGTTTGTTCATGTCTCTTAATCCACCTGAGTCCACAAACAATAACTGATTTTAATTTAAATATGACTATATAAAACCATAATTGTAACTGCTTTTAAAAGAAAGTCTCTGTGTAGAGGACTACGTAGGGAATTATTGATCATTAGAGAAGTCTTATATTCACATTATAAAATTTTTCAATGCTAGTCTTTCTTATGCATGCTGCTGTGCACCAGCTTCCTACCTCATTAGCTGTGACATTGGTTTTAAATGCCCTCTGTTACAGAACCACCTTGCAATAAAATTTTAAAGCATTAATTTCAAGACTTATTGATTATGACTGTACCAGGTAACATAGCTCTGGTGAAGAGTTTGGAAGAATTTCCCCTTAATAAGTGTAGCATTCAAGAGGTCATAGTCTACCCTTTCAAAATGGAAAAGAAACCAGTTTAGTTGCTTTTCCACAAAACAAGCAAACAAACAAATTAAAACATGGGAGTTGAAGAGAACTTTGCCTTCCTGTGACCCGTGATCATGAAAAATCTGTGTTCATGTTGCTGATCCTATTATCTTCCATTTGGGTTGAACTCAGCCCTACCACTGTCTCGCTCATCTCCATGCAGCTAATTGCCAAGTGAGCTGTTACGGAGAAGCTGGTAAAGCCAAGAGAATTCCAAGATGGTTGCACCATGATGCACACAACTTAGAATAAGAGAATTCAAAATAATTTTTAATGTGGTTTCATACTGAAATGAAACAGCTCTATTAATCTCAAATAGAAGTGAATGGAGGGAAAGGAGAATCTCGGCTCTTATGATTTTGGAAACATGATCAAATACGCTATCACTATTCTTAGCAGTAGAAGCTCCAGAACCGTCAGGTATTACATCAGTAATAACTTATTTTTAGAAATATCAGTATATGTGATGTACTAATAGACTTGATTTATCCAAAGAACTTCATAAAGATTCAGCATTACATTATCTGTCACTGGCGGCAAATACAGAAAAAATACATCTATCAAGGATTGAAGAACTGCTTTAAAAATACTTCTCCATATATTGTAAATAAGAATTAAAATAATTTACAAAAAAATCATAAGTTATTTTAAAATAAAAGCATGCAGCGTCTAAGAAAACTTGTTCAGGTAAATTTAAGAATTTGACTTCGGAGACCAAATCAAGGATACTCCAGTTTAAATTTGTTGTTCATTGCATCCTTGCTTTTCAACATCAGACAGATATGTCAAAACATTTCACTGTGATTTTAAAGAATAATCATATCAAAAAAGATGCTGCCATAACACAATTCCCTACATCTCTTTAGCAAATGTATTTATGACTGAATTTACTGGGTTTTGGATCATCAAATTCCTTGGTAAACACTCAGTATTCACTGATATAAAGTGAAGCAAACATTGGATACTGATGTGATCTATCACTCACCACCATGGTATCTATGTACTAAAATCATAGTTTTGTATGTGTTATTTTTCTGTCTCCTCATGGCTATAAATGAAAAGAAATGGAATTCTAAAGATAAAGGTCTCTAAGGTGGATAATCCAGTGAATAGGCAAAAATATAGAAAAATAATTTATTTCTGACATGGAAGTGGCAGAAAGGGTGAAGTTGTGAAGGCATCAGCTTCAGTGTGAAGTCACCAACTCTAAATGAGACCATTCCTGAAGGAAACAATTATTTATGAAAGCTTTTCTTAAGATGTTTATTTAAAAAAAAAATTAATACGATTATCCATGGTAAGAACCTATCTACAGGTCCATAGCCTCTTTAATATACTGATTGTAGTAGGTAGCTTTTTCTAAACTAATAATTTAGTGCAGGAAATAATATAGTACTAATAAAATACATCTTGGTCTACCTTAAAATTTAATAAGCTTGCCTCATAAAAGTAAAGATTCTATGGGATACTCCTTCAAACTACAAATAATATATGCTGGCACACCATGTAATCTCAATAGTAACATGTTTGTTTACTATTCCCTTTTAGTAGAAAATCCCCAAATGCAAACAAATTTCTGACACTATCCAGTTCATGTAAATGCAAAATCTTTCTAGAGTGTCATCTTCCAAAATGCTCTAGTATTTAATCCACTCTGCCAGTTTAGTCATTTTTATGGAAATGCATCATAGTTGGTTTTCACAGCATCACTAAACTATATTTTACTTTGAATCTTAAATACCACTCTGTAAATATATTAAAAGGAATGCCTTGTACTTGGTAATTGAGCAATCAAAAATGGAATAAATGGTGTGTCCAGCTAGGCATATTTCTTTGTTTTCTAATCCTTTTGTTGTTCTTCATTTTGTAAGTCCTCCGTACGGCTGAATAGAAAATGTTATCAATAAAGGCAAGCCATTAATCCACCCATGACAAAAATTAAGATATATTTGTCCTTTAAGGCTGACTGCCTCTGTTCTGTTCAGCTATGGAGGTCAATAACCTGTAAGTGTTTAATGAATATTGTTATAATGTTACTTTCATTATTGAATTAGAGATGGCTTTGAAGAAAACATAACAGTTTGATCTGTTTTGTTTTATATTTATTAAACTTTAGAAATTGCATGAGTTATATTTCTTCAGTTAATATTTTGAAAGAACATGAATATTTACATAAGATTTGCATAAGAAAAAACATTTTAAATTAATAATAAATAATAATCTTGTTGTCTGTTAATGGAGACATTTTTATTTTTGTGAGTCCTAGTAAATATGAAATAGCTTTATCACTGTAGACTATTTCACAGTCCTGGAATTAAATTACTACCATGTAATTTTATATAAATATTTTATATATTCATTATTTAATGTTAGTTAGTCTTTATTAGCAGGAGATTAAGAAAATGGAAGAGTCAATTAAAATCACAAAGATGTGACTAGTAACAGAATAAGAAAAGTGCAGATTTAAGGTCCATTCAGAAAATGAACTACAACCCATATGTAGATGATCTGTTCTTCAAAGCACTTAATGAAAGCTCAAAAAGTCCTAAACCAAGTTGCATCCAATTCTAGCAAATGTGCTGTGAACATGTCTGAGAACAATTTTACCTCTAGCCATAACACTTTTACAGTGTTCTAAAGAAACTACCCTCATTAGCACTTCTCTAAATGTACCAAGCAACATATGGAAGAATTTTTCTGGCCTTCAAATAGCCTCTCAAATTGTACTGAGAGACAAAACATTGGTCTCTGAAACTGTCCTAGAAGTTCACTCTGCTACATATTTTGCAAGTTCCAGCAAAGAATGAAAAGGAGGAGTTACCCCTTCTACTTCCATAAGTATACGGATTTTGTAAAAAGTTACAGAGTGGCATTGATAGTAATTTCTTACAGGAAATCTGACTACATGGTTTTCTACAGAAATTCTAACATGTTCCAGCTTTCCTAGCAAAGCAGAGTAGCAACCAAATTTCTTAGAAACATCAGATGTACAGTTCAACTTTATCAAGTTTGTTTAACATCTTTGTCAGCGATATGGACAGTGGCATCAAGTGCACTCTCAGCAAGTTTGCTGACAACACCAAGCTGTGTGGGGCGGCTGACATGCTGAAGGGTAGGGATGCCACCCAGAGGGACCTTGACAGGCTGGAGAGGTGAGCCCAGGCCAACATCATGAAGTTCAACAAGACCAAGTGCAAGGTCCTCCATCTGGGTCGGGGCAATCCTAAGCACCGATACAGGCTGGGCAGCAACTGACTTGAGAGCAGCGCTGAAGAAAAGGACTTGGGGCTACTGGTAGATGAGGAGCTCAACATGAGCCATCCGTGTGCACTTGCAGCCCAGAAAGCCAATTGTGTCCTGAGCTGCTTCAAGAGATGCATGGCCAGCAGCTCAAAGGAGATCATTCTCCCCCTCTACTCCACTCTCATGAGACCCCACCTGGAGTACTGCATCCAGTTCTGGAGCCCACAGCACAAGAAAGATATGGACGTACTGGAGCGGCTCCAGAGAAGGGCCACGAGGATGATCAGAGGGCTGGAGCACCTCTCCTATGAAGACAGACTGAAAGAGTTGGGGTTGTTCATTCTGGGGAAAAGAAGGCTCCAAGTAGACCTTATTGTGGCCTTCCAGTATCTCAAGGGGGCCTACAAGAAAGCTAGTGAGGGGCTTTTTAAGGTGTCGGGTAGTGATAGGAGTAAGTGGAATGGATTAAAGCTAGAGATGAACTGATTCAGATTGGACTTTAGGAAGAAGTTCTTCCCCATGAGGGTGGTGAGACACTGACACAGGTTGCCCACAGAGGTGGTGGAGGCCCTATCCCTGGAAATTTTTAAGGCCAGGCTGGATGGGGCTCTGAGCAGCCTCATTCAGTGGGGGGGCCCTGCCCATGGCGGGGGGAGTTGGAACTAGATGATCTTTAAGGTCCCGTCCAACTCTGACAATTCTATGATTCTATGAAAAGCCTTCTTGTCTACTGGAAGTGAATAATTCTTAAACCATGCATTAAATAATAACTTAATTGCACAATGAGAACATACAGAAACCAAAATTATATTTTAAAACCTCTTGTACTGTCATTAGTTCCTGTGTAAGACTATTCCAATCAGGCAGCATTACGATATAGGGCACTGAACACATACAAACATGAAAATTCTCTGTGAATTATATGTGTTTTTAGAAAAGTAAGTATGTATACCCCTCACTTCTTTTTCTGTTTTGCAAAATCTTGCAATTCTGCTTTGTTTTATATTTTCCTTCATTTTCCAGCAACATATCAGATGCAGGTTAGCATAACACATGGAATCACACAGAAGTATCTGTGTTGAAGCTATTACAGTCTTAGGCAGCTCAGCTGTCATTTCTGTTATTTTGCCTATATGACAATTTCATGTTTATGTTTGTGTTTAATAGTTTTTTCTTTGAGTTAAAGTTAAGCATGTGAAAATGTTATGCTTCAATACAATTGAAGCTGTCCAGAGATAAATATGTCTCATAAACAACATACATACATGTTTCAATGTTAGATTAGAAATACAAATAAGCAAGTAAATTAGACAACAGAGGAAACAAAAAAAAACCCAAACAACCAATACCAGAGTACAACAGCATTGGAATTACTCTTTAAATGGTCAGAAAAAGATTATATATACTAATACATCATACCTGTCCTCCAAGTGCCATAACAAACACTTTCAGATGAGAAGGAACAGAAAGGACAAAAGACATGCAAGGTCTCAGCTACTGTTACTGATATTTCAACATTTCCATAACCATTCTCCTGTTGGCCATTAGATGTGTGCATTTTGAATTAGAAGAAAAAAAAATATATATTTCAAAACTGTTACTAAACTGTTAACAAAATTAATATTAAGTTCAAATTTGTGTACATATGTGTGAAAGGAGAACAATTGCAAGCCAGTTTCTCAGCACTGTGACAGGTCACCAACCTACCCTTTTAGAAATTGCTGGTTTATTTAGCACAATGTTTTCTATTATCGTTGCAAAGAAAATATTTGTGATGTGAAAAGGATATTAAAAGGAGCAGTGTCCTATTTCCAGACAACACCAAGCGAGATCCATTCATCAAAAAAGGCTGTTGACCTTTATGCATAGAGCCTCACTTGTCAATATTGTTAACTTTCATTCCAATGATCATTTTATCAGTAAAATCTGATCCTTTTAGTCCGTCATTCAGAGCTGCCAGTCTCATCTGCTGAAATATCTAGCTTTCTTGGTGGCCTTCTTAATGCTATATGTTGTAAACATAAGCAAATACATAAAACTGAGGAAGAGTAAAATTTAAACTGAAGAGAATATTAAGATAAATATCACTGCTTCTATTTTTGCTTGATACTGATATTACTATTTACATAGCTATGAAGGACTTTCATATATGATCAGTCAAAATTTTCTATTCTTCAGTTAATGGATTCTGCCAAAGAATTTCTAGGCTGTCATTTTATAATGCCATACTACTCAAAATCTTCCACCCACATATAAGTCCAGATCCCTACAACTTACAAATAGAAATGTGGTTTGTATCTAAACATGCAACCAACTTCTACTGAATGAAAATAGCATCATTCCTTCTTATGTGTTTAGTCATATGTTTTACTGCCTCATTTCTCTAGTGCCTGGGCTTGTTTTCTCTTTAGATACAAGTTTCTCAGTAATTCCCATCTTCTTTCTGACATAATTTGTTCAGTCTTATGGCTCCTTCACTTTTATCAATTCATGGGATTGAATTCTACTTGCCCTAACTTAAGAAAAGGGACTTTGCTCCAGAATTAGTGTTCTAAATTTAGGTGTCTATGGCTAGTCTGCTTTCCTATTTTACTTCCTGGAAAGGTGGATCTCAATTTGACTGATCGTGCATACATTTCTAAAGCTATTTGGAACACCCTGTGGTATCCAAGATACTTACATTGCAGATACGATTCAAGACCAAGTAATATAATACCATGATATGAAAACTGGTGCTCTTCTGCAATTGATGTTCTTCTACTGCATGCCAGGAGGGATAGGCAAAAGCATCTCAAATGGCACTCATGTTTAGCCAATTGAAATTGTTACCTCTTTGACTTAAGCACTGAAGTCAAAAAGCAAATTAACTGAAAGAAAATAAATATCTGGTATAGGAGGAGATAAAACTCTTCAGGTCCTGCCGACCATATTGACCAACTCTTCATGGACTACAGTGTATGCTTATAACACCCAGGGCACATAACTACAGCTACACTGTGCTAGACGTTGGCAGGCTGAATCTCACCTATGCTGTCTGTTTCTTTTTTCTTCTCCCAGTGCTGTTCTCCTGACTTTATTTTTTTTACACAACATTTTCCTCTCCCAAAAAATAATCTTTTAAATCCATTTTTTCTCACAATCATTTATCATATTATTTGCATCCTTCCCAACACAAGTGTGATCCATTTGATCCAAGTTCGATGTTTACAACATAGAAATCAACTGTAGGGATCCAGTCTTGCTTCCCTATATAGTCAGTGTAGGAAGGCAGGCACTTTTTAAAAGCGACTCATTGGACTTGCTTTTGGCAGTAACTCTTAAGACAATAATTATGCTTCCAAATGCCTATTTTTTTCAATTGAATACTCTTTAGGAAAATTATTTGTGAATACATCTTAAGAGTGCAAGTTGAACAAGTTTTGAAAAGTTAGGGAATTTCCCTGTTTTATCAATATTATTTACTGCTCAAATCACAGATGAACAATCTATTTCTAATTCAATGTCAATTATCTAGTAACATATCCACCAATATTTTATATTCTTATACATAGCCACAACTTGACTTACTAACCTCATGTGTATTTTAAAATATTTATTAAAAAAAAAAAAAGACGTGTGTGTTGTTTGTGTGTATTTTGCTATTTGTTTTGGCATGCTGAGGAAGAGAGGGGCCCAGGGAAAGCTCACTCATCCTTTGCAAACTTGCCACTTTGCTGCCAATATTTGATCACCAATCTTACATCTTGTTTATTTTGTTTGTAGAGAATTATCATTATGGCATTGTGCCTTTTTGAACAGACTTCATTGATACAAAAATCTGCTCTGATCTGGCCAAGTGAAAAATATGTAATGTCTTCTAACAATGATTCCAGTGAGAGCTCTTTTAGGACCCCTTTTTAAAATAATGAGATGGTCACAACTCCAAACCCGTGAATATGCAGCAGTGTAGCCATTGTCAGTCCAAATAACTTACAAGTTAGTAATAATGGAAAATAGCTCTTTATCAGCTTTTGATTGTGATTTTTTAAGTGATCCAAGCAATTCATGTACAAGATCAGAATTGTAATTTGTTTATTGAACTACAAGCAGGTGTGCATCTCTTATGGCAAATCCCAGCTAACATAGTGAGTAGTTTTAAAAACATAGAAAACATGAAAACATGTACAAATTGTGTGCAGGAGAAAGAAATTCCAAAAATACAATAAAAGGAGTGAAATTGTTCAACACAATTAGTAAGGTATATCAGTAATTCCTCTTTACCCTTATGTAACATGCAGTTGAGAATTCAGCAAGAAATTTTTTTTTAAAACACACTTATTTAGAATTACTTTTACATCACTTCCATGCAATTTGTGATTCTGAACCACCTGGCACCAATTGACCTCAATGACCAGTTAAGCCTGGAAGTAGAGTGGCTGAGCCAGGTATACAACCCCCTGGTGGCCAGTACTGTGCAACATCCTGATTAATGACCAGGAAGAAGAATCAGTGTCACCTCAGCAAGTCTGCAGTTGATTCAAAACTGGGAAGAGTGGTTCACAGAACAACTGATTGTGCTGCAGTTCAAAAAGACCTCAAAAGTTTGGAGAAATATTCTAACAGGAACCTTGTGGAGTTCAAAATTACCAGTTATGTACGTGGGGAGGAGTAACCTCAGGCACCAGTAAGTGCTGGGACTGACTGGCTGGAAGTTAGCTCTGCAGAAAAAATCAACAGTATGCCCTTGTGGGCAGCTACTTCCTGGACTGTTAGGAAGAGCATCACCTGAAGGTTGAGGGAAGTGATGCTTTCTTTCTGCTAAGCCCTGCTGAGACACATCTGGAATGCCAGGCCCAGTTCTCAGCTTTGCACTGCAAGAGAGACAGGGACATACTAAAGTCAGTCCAGCAAAGTGCTATGAAGATGGTTGAGGAACTGGACCATCTCTCCCTGAGAGAGCTGAGATTGTTCACCCTGGAGAAGGGAAGACTCAGGCAAATCTTATATCTGTGTATAAATATCTGACGGGGGAGTAAAGACAATACTGCCAGGTTCTTCTCAGCGACGCTCAGTGAAAAGACAAAGGTTGATGTGTGCAAACTTAAATTCAGGAAATTCCATCTAAAGATAAGGAATAGCTTTTTTACTATGAGGATGCTCAAAGGCTAGAACAGACTCATCAGCAAAGTTGTGGAGTTTTAATCCTCGGAGATATTCTAAACTCAACTGACCATAGCCCTGAGTGACCTGCTGTAGCTGTCTCTGCTTGAGCAGGGCTTGGACTAGTCAATCTCCAGAGGTGCATTCCATCCTCAGCCATTATTTGATTCTGTGATGATACTGATGATCCTATCCACAAAGAAAAAAAAAGAAATATATAAAGCAACATACAGTGTATTTTTTGATTTGAAATACTGGGTTCACTTCTAATATTTTGATATAAAACCTTGCAGTCAGCGCAAAGAGGATAGAATTATTTTTCTTCACAGTAGCCTTTATTCCTATAATAAAAGTAATGGTGTTATCAATTTAGTGTTTTAGCTACTACTAAACAGTAGCTTGCAAAGTGTCAAGGCTTTCTCCATTTCTCACTCTGACCCCAGCCAGGGGCAAGAGCAAAATGAGTGGGAGATTGGAAGGGGACATAGCCAGGAGAGCTGACCCAAAATGACCAGAGATATTCCATACAACATATTGTAATGGAATAAAATAATAGTGATGGTAGGAGTTTTTTCTAAATTAGCCATTGCTTGGAGACTGGCTGGACATCACTTGGCTGGTGGGAGGTGCACAGGATTGCCTTTGCACCACTTGAGTTGTTGTGGGATGTTTTTAATCTCCTCCCCTTCACTCATAAAGCTTGTTTTATCTCAATCCACAAGTTTTTCTTGATTTTGCCCCTGGCATGTTGGGCAAAAGTGAGGTAGAAAGGGCGGAGGTCTACCTGCTGACTGGGTCAACCCACCATCACCATTTGGATCAGAGATATAAACTTACATAGTAATAAAACAACAATCAAAGCTAAAAGCAACTATTGTAAACATATTAACATTCGAAATTCTGCTATGTTAAGCTAAGAAAGAAATACTATAGAGGTTTCATGAGACAATGAGCTGTATTTTGTAGCTGCTAGAGTAAAATTAGTGACATAAACGACTCTCGATCATCTAGATTATCTAGATGTCATTCACAAAATTGCAGTAGTTCCAGATTTGTGATGTTTGAATATCTTATGATAGTATTCTATTTAATTGACTGAACACAACCTAAAAGTGGCAGTTTTGTAAAATTGCTTTTCATTTCACTCTACACTTGTGTCTGAGAGACCACAGAACCATGAACAAAAGGGCAGTGAACATGGCTGGAGGAAAATTGCAGGAGACAGTCTTACTTCTGCTGTCATCTGAGTTTCACTGGTACTACCTAACACTCAAAGGGAAAACAAATTAATTAAATAGGCATAGAACTTACATATCACTTAGCATGAGCAGCTCACTTATTAGACAGGACTGATTTCTTTCTTTTCATCCTCTCACGGCGGCACTTCTTGCACCCCCCTAAATCACCAGTTCCCTGAATGGATGGGCAGCTCTGTTATGTGTTCATCTGTGTGTCTTCACCCAGTGCCTGAGACCAAAGGATTGAGTTGCATTTTTTCAATGACAGGCAACTGCAATTGAGAAGTATGGGCCCAATAGTTCAGGACAAAGCTGGTTTTGCAAAGTGGATTTCAGATCAAGCGTCTTACTGCAGAATTTTCTATCAACTTTGTAGCTACTCTGTTTTACAAGTCACATAAAAACATTTGTGTATAGGAATATTCAGTAATACAAAGTATGTTGTTATTGCATATAGGACAAATACCAGTGCAAATTATCCTGTTTTACTGAAAGACTGGATCTGACGCCAGCTTTCTAGGCACTGTTAGAAATGGAGACAAAGGTCTCATTTTCACAAATGACAGAACTCTTCTAACCAGATGCAGCTGGAACAAGACTGATTTCCCAGGCTACTTTAGCATTGAAATTCAAGGCACACTTTTGAAAATTTGGGCTAACCCCATTTGTTACTATCACTGAGTAACACATATCTAGACCAGTGGGCAAGTGTAGGACTGCTTCCTTATTGATACTGATACTGTTCCCTAACCCAACAGCAAATGGCATGTGTTCATCAGCTCCTGCACGCTATCTTGAAAGTACTAAATATTCACTACGCTGAATGCTAGCTTGTGTTCAGCTCAGGATTTATCAAGCATTAGGTACTTTGAGCAGTCAGAGACTAATTTTCCAATTAAAATTAATTTAATATAAATACTTAGTAGCATTTAGGTAAATTTATTTGCTTTTTCTAACTCTTCTACCTAACTGCCTAGGCTACGTGAGACAATATAAGAGAAACTATTGCACAAGAGTGCAAATACACCCATAATACTTCAATTCTTCTAGTCACCTGTATGTTCACAAGACATTGTTAGAGACTTGTACAGCTCATACTGGTAAATTTGAAAAATTCAGAACCAAAGAGCTTTTTACAGGCAAATGGTTAAACTTTATATTTCACCCTTATAGTCACTCCTACTGTGCTTCCCTCAGTGGTAATGCTGAAATAGGTCTGAACCAGTAAAATAAACCTTTAAAAAGTTTCAAGCAGATTTTCTTGATTTAAGAATGATGATTTATGATTATGCGAACTAGGTTTAATATGCATTAGGAATTCAAATGCTGTTGCAATAATTTTTTAGTAAAAGCTGCTTTTTAGAACTACCTTTGCACATTCTCTCCACAAGCAATAATTCTTCATCTATAGAGTAATTTATTTCTTCTGGTTTTAATATGTTACAGATGAATGGTTGTATGTCTTTCCTGTTAGAGCATTACAAGACAGGCCACTTTTGCATTAGGCTGGTACTACAACAGATACCTGTGGTGCTCTTCATGGTTCATGTGGTACTAATTTAAATGGGAAGTTGCACATATTTCATTGAAACACTTGGTAAAGCCAGCTTTCACAGAAGGGTGCAAATGATGGACTGTTCTCTGTGTGCAGCTGAACTGCTCTAAATGTGTCAGTGAGGGTTATGGATCATTTCATTCACCCATCAGCTCTGGTCCGCTGTGTGTACAAATCACAGTATAGTGTCATCCAACAGAACATTCCTGACAATACTAGAACATTTATAGTACTGCCATTTTTAATAGGAGTTCTGCAACCCTGTTTAAATAGTATTACTTCTTTAACTCTTTAAACTCTGAATTTGAAATCATTTTTGCTTTCCCTCTCTGGTAGTTGCAGTACCCCCAGTTTGTACCCCTTGCTCATTTTTCTTGACTTTATAGATACTGGAAAAGGAAATAAGAGACACTCAAGGTTAAAGGTAAGTTGCAGCTAGGACTTACATTCAAGAAGCTTTCAGTCTCCATAAATAGTATATTATTTTCTGTTTTCTCCTTAGGAGTGATCTTTGGATAATTCAATATACCCTAAGTATACAGTCCCTTTAAATATCAAATTGTCTTCCTTCATTCTCTGTCAAGAATTGACTGAATTGGTAATAAATGTTATATGATTAGCAAACCCTTTGTCTTCCCACTGTCAGGATGAAAAACATTTTTGGCAGTTGCAGTATAGTATTTTCCCATTACTTAGACTATACAGCTGTGAAAAGAAAGAAACTTGCTGAAATTTAATGGAAATTTTTCAGTGGCTTCTTGTCAGAGATAAGAGTAACTGCAGCAAGAAATCTAGTCCAATTATGATTATTGTAAATACAAAGTCATGCATTTGTATTTAGGGAGTGGTCAACTCTTTTAGCACTTACTTTTTTATCTTATTTCTCTTGCATTAGAATTGATCCCTCCTAATCCTGCATAACAGACTGACAGAACTTTCACACAGAAATGGTACTGATCAGATATACAAGAATATACATTCAGATTTCCCTTTATTCTGTAATTGCCATTGAAAATCAAGGGTTGTGAGTATTCATTTTCTCCTGAATGTCTGGTGACCTATCTATGTGCAAGGGAAATGTTCACACTGGTGAACTTAAGGTAGCTTAGTCAAGGTACTGGAGTTACAAACTCTTGTTAAATCAAAACCTACAGTCACTGGAGATTGAAGGGCTCCTAACTCAGACTTACAGCTTTCTCTGTGGGCTATAGAAAGACCCATCATCTATGGTAGGCATCAAACCTAATTGCTTAATGTGCCCAATGTACATACATCCTAGTTCATCAATTACGAATTCAGAACTCTGTATGTAATAAATAGTGCTTGAGATGTTTTAATGCAAATCTTGACAACTGGTAACTTCCCAGTTCAGTTTAATATGCTATAGCCTTTCAGAAAATGGCTAATTTTGGATCAATGTTATTTCATACATCCCTCATCTCTGAGTCTATACCAGGCACTGTTGTTCTGCATATCTCCTAGATACATGGGAAGAGCTCTGAAAGCAACACTCTCAAAAAAGAGGAAAACAGAAACCAGTAAAAATTTTCAAACTGAAGGGCATGGTACCACTTACTGTTTTCACCACTTGAAAGCAAAGCTCTTGGAACATCTTTGGCAACCACTGTACATGTAAGAATCTTAACCAGTAAATATGAGTTACTTATTCCCTTCTGGTTGTGGTAGAGAGTACTCCTCTATGGACAAAAATAACAACTGCTAACATTTGCATTATTTTTGCTGTTCCAAAAATGCTTCATGTTCACTCTGTGTACACACATTATCAGTGTGCCCACAAATAGAATAATGAGATCTTGTGGATTTTTCGTTATTATTTTCAGTTTTTCATTGCTAATTTTTCACTTAGACCTTTTACAGAAACGGAACTTTTTCAGTGCTTTTAGGTACTATATTAGAGGTAATTCGGGAAGCCACTTTCCACAGTCATATGGTGACATTTTTCTTCTCTCTTACAGGATGTAATGGCAGCTCAGGTTAATGGAAAGGTGGTCCAAAAACATTTACCTTGTTTAGTTTTGGGATTACATTGTTACTGATGATCAAACAGATTTCAGAATTTCTTCAAATGTATTTTTTCCTGTGGTAGAATCTACTTACTCTATTCTCACATTTCACATCGGGATAAAGCCAAGTTCTACAAGGTTCGAGCAAAATTCCTGTCATAATTTTTAAATTAGATATAATTAGTATGCATTTTATTTGACTTGGGAGCATGGTATAATTACTCCTTGCGTGCTCTTCATCCAAGCAATAGCTTTTGCTTCTAAGCTTTTGATTTTTCTGTACATTTAAAATTAAACACTCATTTGCTAAATCTATTTGAAAAAATTCACAGTGTAAAAAAAGAAAGTTATTAAGTTCACTGTGAGGATAGTTTTGAATTTAGTTTTTTCTTCTTATGTATATGATAGTAAGTTTTCTCCCACTGACTTCAGTGAAAGCAATGTGAATTACTGTTTTTGCCTATGTAAATTACTGAAACTCCATCAGTGGTATCAGTAAGCCTGTCAACATAAAATAACTAATGAATGTGACCACATTTATGTTTTTTGGCCGTGTGAGATTACTACTGGGGTTTTCTTTATCTTTGTTGGCAACATCTCTTCTCTCAGAGGACGAGGGCAAGGGTCCACTCTTGGCTTTTGCAGATATGCATGCTGTGTTATGTAGACACTCCAGCTTCTCTGTAAATAAACCCTAACAATACCATTAATCCCCCCCGTAACTGAAAAGAAAAGCCATTATACTTTCCAATTTCTGAAATTAAAGTTGACAGACAATGGTGATATACTCTGAATATATGATTGAAATTATTTGTGAGATTAAAAACCGTAAATTACTCCATTTCACACCATGTGTAAATAATGTTTATTTGTGCCCCTTCATTCAAGACTGTATGTTTGGTAACAGTCACTTTTTCTTTAAAAAAACCCCATTTGTTAAAAATGAGACATGATTTCTTGCCAGGGAAGCTGACAGAGAAAAAAAAAATGGTGATGGAGAAGATTCTTTTCATCCACTTCTGAGTGATCACTGTGTGATGCTGCTTCCTAAATTCCCTAGCTAAAAGCCAACCTCACTACAGAAAAATTACTCGTATCCATTTCCCAAATTGAGTAATGGCAAGCAGAGATTGTCGGAATACGTCTACACCTCACAATGAAAGGCTGTGTTAGACATATAGCACACTCTGGGCAAGCTGGTAAGTCTGTATAGTGAGAATATAAACATGTGATGCAGCAGCTATAAAACCACATTAAAGTAGCATAGCCCTGACAGACAGGACTAATAAGCCCATATGCAGTGCTTCCTGCTCCAAAGATAACCCACTCCCAAATTGCTTGGGTACTTCAGTGTGGGACTTCACACACAGGCGGTCTTGTCAAATGCCACACAGGAATTTTATTCTCTTCCCTGGTTTCGGTTAGAGGAAGCTTATGGCTTCATCTTTAGACTTTAGATCAGTACAACTGGATATTTGAAAGGCTGTACAGAGATGGGGCAAATGAAGAAAAGCATGAAAGAAAATTTCATTGAAGGGAGAAGCTGAGCACAGCTTACTGATGCTTCTGCTTCTAAACAGCAATCATTTTCATGGGGAGCTCCTATTTAGGAGATTTGCAGATGGGTGATAACTGCGATTTTTCCTAAAGTGGCTTTTGTGTTTGTTTTCTTCTACCCAGTGTGTAACTGTGTACTGTGCACCAAGTAATTGACCTATATAAACCCATAGAGAAACATGATTGCAGTGACACATGGTTATAAGAAGTTTGACATTATCTTGAATATGTTGCAGTGATTATTTGACAAAGCATCAGTAATGCATGTTGTGTTTGACAAAAACAATAATGATGAAAAATGTGATTAAAACTTTAAGGACCAGACCACATTTCACAAATACCAATGCGCTTAATTACCACTTACCCATTGACTAACATGTCTCTGACAATGAACATTTGTCTTCAAGTGAACATTGCAAGTTTCAAATTCACTAGCAAAACATTAAATGAGTTTTCTCTTTCCTTTTTTACAAGTGTTCATTTTTGAGCCCGAGTACCTCGTATTCCTACATCTCACACGGTTATGCAATGTGCAGGTTAGAATTAGTGAAATTCCTAAACTATGAGAGAATTGCAAACTCTTTTCCCATTGATGTTCTACAAAGGAATTGAACTTGGAAACTAATGTGGTTTTGGGGGAAAACCTGAATAGGGGCCTTAGTGGCGTTCAGTTTTCAGGAGTTGGCATGTTGTTCAGTTTTGTCCAATTATCAATAAATAAGAGGGATTAGCTGCTGGTAATGGTGCAGTGGACAAAAGATGCAGGTCACATGCAATGAATTCAGAAAAGTGAGAGTGTACTTAAGAAAAAAAGCTTTTCTAAATTAGCAATAAAAAGAGATTATTAGATTAACTGTTTAGTTTCTAAAGTAGATAAATCCTGATGATATGAATTCACTGCTGAATTATACCCTGAGTGATATGTCAAGGTTCATCTAACTTTCATCTTCCTACTACAAAATAGTCATTTAGCTCTTCATCTAACTTGCTGCTCAAAAAGCCGAGCCTTTGGAAACCAAAGAATATGACCTTGAGAATTGAAACCAAAAGAGAAGACAAAGAGAAGAGAAGTGAAACTTCATCTGGTTAAAATGTAGATTAAAGATTTTAGAATTTTAAATGTCAGTCTGTGTACTTCCTGAAAATTGTCCTGAAAGGAAAAATTAAAACTGTCCAGTCTTTAAGTACAGAATGTGAGCTTGAATGGAAGTTCAGAAAGTATGTTGATTTATGTTATGAATAGTTCCCTAGCTTTTATATTCCCTCTTTCAGTATCAATTTATGCAGTGAGGTAATCAAAATTAATTAAGGAAAGATTGGTATTTAGAGTTCAGAGTTGCAGATGATTTGAGACTGATATTTTACAGAAATCTGAGAAACAGTAGATAAACAGTGGTTCATACTCGCAGATTAACTAACTTGGAGACTCTGAGCAGGGGATGGAAAAGCACCTCCTACTGTGTACATACAATCTATGTCCCCAGTAAATCTTTGCCACACTAGTTCTCCAAGTGAACAGCAAAGACGGACACAGTAAGACATAAAAGTGTTCAGCAACAGAAATTTTAGCCAGTAGTAGGTTATCTAAAATCTGACCTTACACATTAAACCATCAGATGATAAATCGCATTGGATTATATTTTCCTGTAGAATGTTGTACACTGGTTTCTATCCAACTCACTATATGTCTTAACGAATATTTTGTGAGAGGAGTGAGATGAGAGATTATAGTATTTGCATTAGATTTTCATTTTAAAATACCAAGTATTCTGCAAGCTGGCCTGCTGGACACTCTCAGTTTCTCTTCAGTACACGGAAATTGATATTTCAGGTTAGTTTAAAGCCCTAGATAACATGACAGGCACAGAAATGTCCACTGGTAGTTCTGATGTTAAGAATAACTGGCTTAGTCAGCTGTCTCTTAAACATCCTTTCATCACGCTTGTTCTGAGGGTGCCAGAAAAGGAGTTGCCTCTGTCTCCTTTGTCTGTTAGTTTTCATCAACAAGAAGGAAAAGAAGGAAAAAAAATGACATGGCTAGGCAGCTCATTCCTTGAAGAAAATAAGCCCACAGCATCCTATAGATATTCTCTACATGCCTTCTATGTTCCCAGAATAAGCATTCAAAGTTTGAGGATGTAGAGCAGATAGATGGTTGGGGGTACTAGAGCACAGCTCTACTGATTCTTTCCATGGAGCTGGCCAGAGCCCCTGCTATTTAGGGGCCATGCTGCTGAGCTTCCAAGAGTTTACCACTTTCCCAATCAGCTACCATATGGTAATAAACCCAATGCACATAGCAAGAGATGTTGTTCATTTTTGATTAGAGGAGGTTGGAGACACATATTCCATTTTATGAACTAAAATACCTGCTGCATTTGGCTTGTGGATTGTACTTTTCTCAGGTATATGGCCTGGAAAATGGCTGATCTGTGCCAAGTAAGTGATGTTTATCAACTTGCAGCTTTTTATGAACGCAGGGGAGAAAAATGTGTATAACAGGATTATACAGACTTGAATCAAATCCAGACAAACTGTTCTTGTTTTCTAATCTGCAAACACATAAATACTGTTATAGCTCTGAAAGCAGAAAAAAAATGTGTAACTTTCCAAATAAATTTATATTAAAGTCTGCAAAGTTAATTAATGTAACAAATACGCCTGTGTTATATTAGGTGACAAACCTAACACTACTATCGCTTCCTATTTTCTTCCTGGGTAACTCAGTACAGCAGTATTCTAAGGTCTTGAACCATATACAGTGCATTCATTTAACTATCAGCACCCAAAGCCAAATATTTCAGCAGTATGCAGCAGTGAGGTATAAACAAAAAGTGATTATGATTATGTCTAGTAAAGTTTGGAGTCAGGATTTTCTATTGCATTTTTATAGTAAAAGGTAGTATGAATTCCTTATTAAGAGGCTATAATTGCTGGAAGTGGCATACCATGTTTATTTTATGAGACTATTATTGTTTAATAAAGGTGGCAGTAGAGGAGATGACTGAGAAAAGTTAATGACATCTATAGTTGAGGACTAATGTGATGTCAAATAGTCTCACCACTTCTTAGTCATGCTCCACTGGCTTGTTGAGATAACTGATTCACTAACTTGGGGAGCATAGATCCTTGGGCTATTCTAAACTAGTGGGTATTCCATTAATTAAGCATCCCATGCTTTTAGAGAGGGAAAAATGTCCTACTTAGTATATGGGTTCAAGATGGATAAATTGCTTTTTGTCTGAGGTTCAACATTTCAAAGACCCATTCCTTTTCTCACTTTCCACTCTCCCTACAAGTAGAGCCATTTTTCACATACTATTATGCTTGAGACTGAAGCCAAATCATAAGTATCAGCATTCCTTTTTCTTCTTTTAAGGAATACAATTATGGCTCATATTTTCTAGTGAGTTTTTGATGCTTTTGTTAGCTGAACAACATTACCCAATGGTCCTCATTGTGCAAAATTTTCTCCCACCAAGTCAGTAGGACTCTGTTGAGAATTTTGTAGTGCTTGTTATAAGTAAAGGCATCCACATCTGGGGTTGCTACAAAATCTCTCACTCCCTGGCTGATGGTGTCACTAGGAGGCTGTCTCTGTGATCACACACAGAAACAAGGGAAAAGGAATGAAGCATCAGTCTGCAAATTCCCATCTGTTAGGGGGGTTTAGGGAATAGTTTGGTACCAACAAAAAAGGCAACAAAGATCTCAAGTGTCTAATGAAAGGTGTTTACGATTCAGTTCAAGATGGTACCCTGGATTGACTGAGGATTTCAATCATATCAAAACAAACTTTGTTTTTAGTGGCTCATTAAGTGTCAACAAATTAAAATATTCTAAATTCAGTGCTTCCACAAAGTTTCCCAAACATTATTTCCATGAATGGGATGCATTTCACGCAGTAATATTACTATCAGTTCTCCTCCATTCCCAGATGTGCTAAATCTGACTTATACTTTTGCTAGGCTTACTGTTCCAAATTTCACAGCATTGATTTTTTTGAATTTCATTTTGACTGATATGACGGAATAGCACTAAAATGTGGTTCAATATTCATTAAATAAGATATCTAGTACATTGACAACATTGTAATGATTTCATGATAGTGACACCAATAATCTATGACTAGACTTTACCCTGTTCTTGAAAGGCAATGCTGGACTATATGATTAAATGGAAGACAGTCCTTTGCTTGGCCTTAGCTCTTACCAGCTACCTCTGCACAGGGAGAAAAGGAATGGATTTTCTTCCTCTTTATTGTTGTTATTGTTACATTTGAAAAGTTATTAAAGGTTTGTTGGGCTTCTGCCCCCACATTTTTTTTTGCCTACACTGATTGGCATTCCTTTACCAGTGGCTAGATTTTACCATGTAAAGAAATATTAGTGGTCGTATACATGCAAGTAGTGGAAGATGCTTGCACGCTTAATTCTCTATAACAATCCTGGCACGGAGTAGCTATGTTTTTTTCTTTCCTGCAACTTGACTTTTTTAATATATACATTTCCATTTAAGATACTACATTATTTATTATACTAAATCAATTTCCATTTAATATACTACATTTCCATTTACTTTTGAAATTTTCTCTAAGTGCTGAGTTAGAAAAAAGTAGAGTCTCTGCTTCAAAAAGTATATGAAAGAAGAAACAGGCAGAAAAAATACACATAAAACAAAAATCAAGGTAACTGAGACACACTTGTGTTTGGTTCCATGTACAACATTGTGAAATGGATGTGTTTCTCTGCTCATTTGTTTAGAGAGGGACAAATTCTTTCAGGCAAAATTGCCTCTTTTACACATACAACAATAATGCCTAAGTATATGGGAGGTCTAATGGAACAGTTACTCTGTTTCTGAGGTAACACATTAACCGTCCTAAGCAGAAGTGGAGAATTTAGTGCTTTAGACTTTCATTTATTGTTCATTATTATTATTCCCTTATAACTATTTTGTCTGTGCTTATGTCTGCTGTATGTTATCTAACCTCTGTCTTACTGCAATGTAAGATGTAAAAATGTAAACTGAAATAACTCAACCAAAGTTCATTCTCCCAGGGCTAAAGTAAAAAAAGACAGGGCTGAAAATAACAATAATTTCCCTTTTTTTAAAAATTAAAAAGAACATAAAATTTATTTTTAAAAATTGAATTAAGATTTCAAATTTTTGAATTTTCATCAAAGCTATTCCAATAAAAACAGTTAGGCATTTAAGGTGCATGAACAGCAGCCTATGACCACACTACATTTCATGCATCATCTCACATATCACCTCTCCTACACATGGTTGCACCACCTTTAGCAAACACCTTCCAGCACGTGCATTTTATTTGCAGTGGAAAAAAAATCCCCTAATCCCAGCACACTGCACCTGTGTGAAAGATTTGTAAACTGTTGACAAGCATGCTGTAACTGCTGATAGTGAGGCTGGAGGAGAGTAAGGAAGAGTGGAAGGCTTCAGAGACCTCTAAGTGGGAGAATCAGCATGTTCTTCTCTCTTCATCTGTTCATGCAGAAGAACATAGAGGATTGGTTCCATGTGACTGTATGCCAGCTCTAAGCCACTCCTGAAGCAGTGTGGGTTGCATAGAGTCACCCCTGATGAATGTGTGCACAAACAAAAGACCCAAATGAGACAAAATTGTCAATGAAGTTGAGCAAAGATTCAGTTCCAAAAACATTTTCATATAGAATAGTTCCTCATCAGCCTGATTAAAACCTGTGTGTGGAAAATAGCCAGAATGGTAAAGTTTTCTGCATAGAAAAGGCTTCATCCAAAGTAATTGATGGTGCCCCGGCCAGATAAAGAGTCTTAGGTGCCAGATAGCTCCCTACACAACGGACACAGCTTTCTGGCAAGACTTCTCAAGCTCAAGATGTGGAACAGGGTGATGAATGTCCCTAATGTGTTGGTACTCTGTAGAGAGGAGACCTTCAGCTTTGAATCCACAGCAGATGTTGTACCACTGTCCTCAAGAATATGAGAAAAGTATTCTTTTTCACTTGTAATGTCCTTTCTCCATCCACAGAGCCATGTTTCTGTTCACTGTCATGTGCTGGCCACCTTGTACATGTATCCTGGAGTATCTTCTCTCCCTTCTCTCCTGTGCAGGTAACTCCTGGCTTTCGTACTGAAGAGCTTCTGCAAGCTGTAGAAAGGGTTATCGTGCATGGTCCAGGTCATGCTGCCCAACAGGTTATGTATGTGCTGTTGGGTACACACACTTCATGCAGGGACCTTCATAGGTGTAAGCTCTCCAGACTGCTTGTACCTGATAAGTTATAGCTTGTTCCTTATTGTCACAACTGAGACAGGTTAATTGCAGGCCAGATCTTGTTTTTGACAATGTGAATAATCAGGGAAAGCCTTAAAGTACAGTCAGCCTGTTAGTCACAGGCTGTGGGCCATGGGGTTTACTTGGTGTCATATAAACGCTCAGAGATCTAAAGATTCTCTGATAAAAGGGATGCAGGTGTGTATATGTCTGAGAGATGATAGAAGTTTAAATGTGCACTTTCTTACCCCTTTCTTTCCAGTCTTTTCCTGAGTTCCTTGTCTTCTGATCCACTGGTATGTGAACACATATGCTTATGCTGACATGTATGTGTATATATAAGAATGTATTTATGTATGTGTGTATATGTGAACTATGGCTTCCCCTTCTGTGGCCCTTGCATGAACACTTTGGGCATAAACTATATCCCTTTATTTAAAATCTCTGAATATGACCCGGATGAGTAGGGATAAAAGGATGACTAACTATACCAACTGGTCCAAGAATGCTGTTACTGATAAATAGATATTAAAGCAAAATTAAGATTCAATATTCCAATCTGAATGGTTTCAAATGAAAAATCTTTCTAGTGTTAGCAGTCTAAATAATACAAAAATCCTTCAGAGAAGCCCATTGTTGTAAATGGATCTGCACTTGTGGAAAAACATCAAAGTCAACATGTCTTTTCCTTTGAACCATATTCTCTTTTATCCTCCATTTTTCTTCTATGTGTTTATATATAAAAATCCAATATTAACACTCTGGCATCTTGCCACCAATATTATGAGTTAATCCAAGCTAGAGCAATAAGTCAATGAAATACTTTTAGGTAACATTACTGCAAGCACAATGTATTTATTTACCTGTTCTTCTCCCAGAGCATGACGGCAGAATTTTTAAATGTTTCTAGCAGAACTCTTCTTTCATTAAAATCACTGTTGCTTCAGAAATTCAGATAAATTCCGATTGCTTCCAAAGATTAAACATGAAGGTTTCCATTAGTGGAACTTTCTTTACACAGTCCTAGGACTAAGCAAGGAATAGATAAGTACTATAACAAATGAAATCAAAAATTTGAATTGCTCATGGAATAACTATGGGTGAAGAAAGGCTGGGTCACATGCACAGTACAAATATATTCAGTGATATCAATTTTCTGTAATGTTTGTCCAATAGATTGCTCATAAATATTAACATTTGTTTAGCTGTTTCCTCCATGTTAGTGGTACCGTTTTAGGGAGTATTCCTAGAATAAAGGCCACATTTTGACAAACTAGCAAGAAAATTATTCTAAGACTTTCAGATATTAACATGTTTAAAATGAGGCTAAATATGCATTCTGGATCCATAATCCCATTATTAATTAAACAGTGTTGTTGAAATGTTCCTTTTCAACAAGTCCAAGGAAGTAAATTCCATCAACATTAAGCCAAATTCTACATAAAAAGTAGCATTGTATCAACATTAAGCCAAATTCTACATAAAAAGTGGCATTGCATCCTGAAGGGTGACTATTCCTTTCAAGAAATTAACCAAAACACCATGTACCTTTATTTTTCTTTTAATCATTTGTAAACTCATAAAATAGGAACTAAGTATTCAAAAGAAGATAAAATTGAAGCAAGGTGTTCCCATAATGAAAAAGAGAATATAATCTATGAAATCAGTAATATCAAAAGCAGCTAGGAATAACATTAACAATATCAAATGTATAAGTTCTGAACAGAGCTCAGCTGGCATCTTCACACACTACAGTCTAAGCAGGGCTGCTGGCAGAAGCTTACAGCTAAAAAAAATCATAAAACTCTCTACATAGCAATATTAAGGATGGGAGTCAGGCAAAAAAAAGTTGTATCACAGTTTTCCCTCATTCTCTTGTTCTGCAAATCTCTTTTCCCTTGATAAGGAGCATGTTGGACGTACCTTTGTAAGTGGTTCAGTTGGGAAGTCACAGTTTTGTACAGTATTTGGTTGTGAGTTATCTATCAGCTTAGATCTTGCAAGGATTAATGAGTGGAAACATATAGAGCATGCAGAGCTCATATCATCACAAATAGAGCTTTTGACTCAGAGCCTGGAGAAAGCAATACTGTTTCTTATAGGATACAACATAGGCTATACTATATTCATTTCATTTCTTTCTGCTGCAGGATGATGGGCAGCAGGAGCTCACCCATCCTGCACATCTCTCTTTAGGGACCCTTGTGCTACAGCATGGTGACAGCAGCATCTCTGTTGCTACCACAAGCCCCACAGTGGTCACAAGAGAACAGCTCCTTCACTGACAGCCTGGGAAACACCAACGTTCCTCCGCACTCTCCACAGAATCAAAATATTAAGTGTAGAAATTCCTCACATCTAGAGCTACCTGCACTGGCTTTTTTTTTTCACTCTTTTGAGCTTTTAACAGCCACAGTTTGTGCTTCTGAGATGTCTAATTACAGATACACCTCATTACTTCTTGTCTAGCAACATTTTCTTCAGCTGAATCCAAAAAATGTTGACCCGAAAAGCCTCGCTGCTCTAGCAGACTGAATACTGCTCGCTCATTTGAATGTTTTCACTTGGGGCTTCTAAGGGTGTAAGAACAGTTTCCAGTCATAAGCTATTAAATTATCTGTATTTCCCAAATGATGATTAAAGGTATTTATGATGTTTGTTTTATGCACTTTGGTGTGTGTGACTACACATTTTGGTTAACTAGAGCTGTGAATTTCTACTTAGTTGCTATCCTTCTGTAGTATCTACTGCACTCCTGCTCCTCCACTCATAGCTCTTTGATATAAATCATCTTTTTACTTTTAGCTTTACTGATGTGTATTTATTTTATGTATAGTTTGTGCTAGTATACGTACACACATGCAAAGTAAATATGCACACTTGGAAGGAGTTTAAAGAATAAAATCCAAATGACATGAATTGATCTGCATACAGTGAAATTGGGTAATAATTCAAATCAAAAAGAAGATGACCATAGAAATAGTTGTAAAATGTTTTTGGTTTTTTTTCCCCTCAGAAAGACATGAAAAAGAAGATACACATTCATGGGAATGTTCCTTAGCAATGGTAATAATATAAGAAGGGGAAAAAAGAAGGATCAGCGATTCATTAGAAACTATTTTTCATTCTTACGAAAAAATGAAAAGAGAAAGTGAAAGAAAACACAGTAAAATCTCATTTACTCTGAAGAAGCATAGACTTGTCAAGGATATTATCATCAGGACTTGAATTTTCTTCCTCAGTTAACTGGATTTCTTTTTGGCTGTAAAGGAATTTCAAAGCATCATTAAAATAAAACACCATCTTTAAAAAAAAAGGAGATATGTTAACCTTAATTCTTTCAGAATGATTTTGATCATTATAAAACACATTTGAAGGGCATTCCTTGTTTATTTCGGATGTTTTAAAGGAGGAGTGAAATAGGTACACATCATTATGTTTTAGTACTTATAGACTATTTTTTTTTTCATTTTCTCATGCTTAAAGAATTCTCACTGTAAGAATATCTTTAACTGGGAGTAAACATTGTGGAAGATTATTAGACAGACATGTTTTTCATGTTTCCAGCAGACTGCAAAAAATCAGGAAGTTTTCTTTAGTGTTCATTGTTGATGTTTGACTTAATTCTGAAATAACATCATCCTTTATCAGATCCCAGAAAACTATCACTAGAAATGGTGAGAGGACAGACTGGAAGGATGATTTTGTGGATAATATTCCAAAATACAACATAAGATGGCTTTCCCCATGAAATTTTCTGCCAGATTCTGGACACAGTCATGACAAGGGCAACTGAATACTACCCCAAGAACAGAACTTTCCATCACCTAGAACTGGTTTATGTCAGGATTGAGGAATCTGTGCAGACTGATGAAGTGGAGGAAAAAAAATTGGTTGGGTAAAGTGTCATGTATAATTCCACCAATTTCAAAGCATTTGTTTAGATTTTGATTGTTCATAAACAGTTCTTATTCAACACAATCTCTAATGGAAAATCATTTTGAAATGCAGAAAATTTTATTAAAAATATCTAAATAGAATATTTGACTACTTAAAAATCTTGACATACAAGCCTTCGGAATTATAAAATTGTTTAAAAATGCCTTACAGAGCTTAATTTCAAACAAATTGACATTCTCTAATGAAAAAATACTACTCTTATAGATTGTTTTAAATGCAGATCTTCAATTCAATAAATAATGAATTATTTCAGATGTTGCATAATTTGTTTCAAGCTTATTTCCTGAAGACATTAAAACGTGATATTTAATTCCAGTGCTCAAAAGGAATACTGTAGTAAGACTTACTTATATTTCATTCATATCAAATGGTGCTGTTGACCTACAAGCGGGACTCTTGGTTAACAACAGTATAGGGCCAATTCTGTGACCTCCAAGTGTTGATAGCAACAGCTGTTATTGTTACTAGTATGAACTTACAGCTCAACCTAGTCTAGTCACACGAATAGCAAGCAGTGTCTCACGTTGAGCTTGAACCAGCACCTGGTTAGATGTTAGGACAGCACAGCAAAATGAAAGCTTTCTTCAAAAATATCATCTTTTGAAGATGCTGGACACTGTCACAGATGTTAGGTCATTTGAGCAAACATCCTAGGGTCTCCAACAACAATGTCAGAGCATGTAACAGCCCGAGCATATCAAGTCTTTCCTCTCTGTAATGCCACAGATACCACATCTGTAAAATGTCAGGAGAACAGTTAGATCAGGACCAAGAAAAGACTGGAGCAGATGCTATTCAACTGGAGAGAAAAAGAAGGTTTATGTGCCATAAAACACTGGAGTTGGATTTTCTTAACCCCACAGAGAAGTACCTTTCTTTAACAGCTCTGACTAGAAAATGTATGAAGTACCACCTGTTGAGGATAATCTGGACAATGATCTAAAATTAGATGCATATATATGCATATATAGATGTGCGTGTGTCTTATATATATAATCAGATATTCCAAAGAAGTTTTTGGTATTTTAACCATATCAACCTTAGTTACTATTCTGCAAAATGAAATTAAACAGAACTTACAATTATTAATGTATAATATAGTGTTTATCCTATCCCACCAGAATAGTTAGCCACTGGGACTTTATTCATCCCTATAGCACAGTCTATTCAATTAGTCCCTGTGCCTTCCCCCCACTGCCTCACCTGTCACTTCCACCTAACAGACACACAGCTCTGCACATGCACACAGAGAAACTCAGCGTTTTCCGCAATCAACCAAATAGCCTGAAGTGAAAGACAAACATGACGCCTGAAGCAATATTGCTTGATTAACACTGAATAGTTCTTTAAAGTGATCACATGAACTTTAATCTGAAAGATTGCTTTGAATTGTTAAGGGTGGAATCTGTTACTATGAGAGCTGTCAAACAACTCTGGTGAATTTAATGTGTATAGATGATAACCTTTGTCGGTTTTAATATTGAATTCTGTGTTACAGATCCTAGTAAATAATCCTTACTTTCCCCTAGTGAATACCTGCTATATCCCAAAGCCCTGCGCAGTACGCAAAGACATTTTAGTAGAGCGTTTTTCATGTAAAGCACACATACTGTATAGATCTGACCTCATCACTGGTTGCCTCAGGCTATCTGCTATATACCGTCTGTTTTCCTGATTTTCTCCTGTGGTTGTCATTATCTAAGGTCTGTAAATATTTCAGAAATTTGAGACTTGTATAACATTGTAAATGCCATATTGCTATTTTACTGAACTTCCCATAGCATTCAGACATTCATTTTTATCTATTTTTTATATTTTAGTTCTGGATGATACAAATTCTACAAGGCATGATTTATCTGTAATTTAAATTACAATCTACTTACAGTCATTTTAACCAGAAAGACTCCAGATAGGCATAGTTTCAATCTCAGTTAACAAATAGGCAATACATGTTTTTACTTCATATTGTGCTATTTTCTGTTTGTCAAGGTGCTATATAGATTTTATGGATATTTTATGCAAGTGTATACATGAAACTCAGCTGTTTGTAGAAACTGCTGACCTCTCCATTGAAGGGAAAAAAGAAAAAGAACAAAAATTGAAAACCATTTTGTCCTTTAAAAAAGCGTAGGAATGTAGTATGGATGATAACGGATACGTGTACTTGAAACAGATTAAAAGAAATACAAGATTTCTTCCTTCCCAGAATATTAGTCTATATGAATTTCTTCGTATTAAAGCAGCCATCATTTTTTGAATATATTTGCTTTCATGTAATTATGTACATATACTTAGCAAAGTATCTTGTATAAAGCAGAAAGCTACAGAAGCCCTATAAAATCCACTTTGAAAATTGTGTGTGGCATGAATTTTGGCAGCATTATCACCACACTCATTTTCAGAAGTATACTCCAATTTTATATCAGATCCCATATTGTAGCAACAATTTACTCTGGTATTAACATTAGTATCCAGTTTTCATACCAATTTCTTCATTCTACTATAATTTACTTCAATATTACATTACTATTCATACCTGCTTGCATTATTGTACTTTTGTAGTTGCCTTCAATACACTTCTTTCTAACATTCATTTTATTAAGACTGTGATGATACACCACCAAATGGGATAAAGAGAATGAGTGTAGTGAAAAAAAAAAATGTATTGTGATGATAGGGAGGCTTAAGAGGTTTGACGGATTTTTGAGATCCTGCTAAATATTATTATAATTATTTAATTAACTCATTTATATTGGGATCAGAAAGTTCATTTGCTTTGCACTAATACAAGCTTTGCAGATAAGAGGGAGAATTCCTTGAAATTTTGCTTTAGCCTGTTTTTTATATCCAGTCATAGGAATTTATGTACTTCATATGAAACATTCAGAAGTGGAGGCAATAATTTGTAAATGACATGAGAGAAAGAAATCACAGTATATTTTCTTTTCAAAATATTTAGTGTCTACAATTCATCTGTGAACTGAGTAAATCACGGCTTCTTCAAGTGCAAGGATCGAAACCAATTACCATTAGTGACCATCGGGTGCAGCCGATCCTTTCTGTCCTGTTGCCTGAATCTCAATGATCTCCCAAGTGTGCCCATGCAATTTAACAGGAAGATCAATACGCCGCAGCAGTTAGCAGCAGCTCTCTTGAAGTGCTTCACAAAACATGCTACATTTCTCTACCGAATAAATGTCAAAACATTCCAACAGCTACAATTCTTGGGAGAAATTGTTCTTGTGAAACATTATTGACATACTTTAACCCACATTTCCCGCTGCTCTCCAGCTTCCTACAGGCCAGTCAATTCTGATTTGGCAAGAGCCACATCGACACGTGTCCCCTGCTGACTTTGTCTGCAGGCATGAAAGATATCACGACGTGGTGCAGAAGTCCTGGGTGTCAGGGGTCAGTGGTCTAGCTCTGACCCAAGGTCAAGGTGACAACAACCTGTCTCCTGGGACTTGTCTTCATCTCTAATATGGCCTTGGAAGGAATCAATATCATTACAGAGCTTGCTTTTCTAACAGGCAGTGCCACCTGATCTAAGCATTTCAAGACTATGACTTGCAAGCCTTGCTGCTTGAAAATGTCTTCATTCTCCCATTATACTGCAAAACATCTGTATTAGATCTGGCACTGGCTTTTTTTTTTTGTCTGTTTAATGTGGTAAATTAAATTGATTCTTTTCACTTTAATGGCTTTCTGCAACCAAGGTCAGTTAACTAGGGCTTTCCCAGTCTTTTCTTGTATATGGTGGAGGTGTTATATATAGCTTCATGCTTTCTCCCAGCATTATATCTCTACAGCAGATTTCTTCTTTTTTTTCTGTTTTTTCTCCCTCCTACTTTTCCCCTGTTTTTCACTAGAAACCATTTTCTTCTTCTTTATTTCTTCCTAACTTTCAGGAGAGGAAATCTCACTGCTGCATCTATATTCTAGATTTACACACACACACCCACACACACACACACCAAACCATCCACAAATTGATCTATAAAAATATAAAGAAAATGCAACATCTTTCCTAATTTTGTCAGGCCATAGAGGGTTAGTGCATTGTAAGAAATAATTATACACGTGAACAGGTTGATAACCACTGAGACAGGCACTTCTGCCACCTGTTTACAAGACCTATGGTAAATTCCAATCGAGTAAGATGTTGCTTTTTTCAGAAATCTCAGCCATGATGCCTCAGTACCAAATTCTGCATAGTTAAGGGGTTATTTTATGTTTTTGGTGTTGTTCTTTTTTCTCATAAGGAAAAAAAACATGAACTGAAGTAATTTGTGGCAGTTCTAAGTATTTTTTTAGGAAGGATATATGTTTCTATTAGTTGGACAAGTGTTACAAATGCTAACTGAATTGAGAATCACATGCAACCAAAATATTAGTGGAAGAAGAATCCACCCATACTGTTTCTTTAAAATGATTCAGCTATCTCAACACACTAATTCAAAATTGGATTTCAGATTTTCCCAATGGACAGATGTCAGTGAGGAGTAAAGATTTAAGTCAAGAAAATCAGGATGTCATTATATAATGCTGTCATGCAACCCTCTTCTGTCCTATCTAGGTTGGTAGGCAAAACTAAACCAAAACTAAATCCAAAACTAAAAACAATGCTTTAGATCTGAGTTGCAGGAAGCCTAATATGTCTGTAATGTACCTTACACACCTCTGAGGTCTTTCAAAACAACAGTATTTTCAAAGAGGGAGTGATTTTTTTTCCCCACTCTAAAGGTTACATATTCCTCTGTCCTTGTTAGCACACAGTAAGAAAGTGTAGCATAAGGCTTTCACTCTGACTTAATCTAAAAGCATGAGCTTGACTCACATTGGCTATATGTGTAGTAAATGAACCCTGTAGATGCAACTTGCTGGATAATTCCGCATTAGAAAATTGAAATTCTACATCAGATGTTCCCAGGTGCAGAGAGAAGCCCAGGCAGAAGCTGGAGAGATGGGCTTCCCCTTCTTCCCTCTCCCACTTCCTTCTCTTCATTTTTTTTTACCCAGTTATCTGCTTGGGTGTATGAGGGAAATAAGGCAGTTTTGTTCAATTTGCAGCTGAGTGATAACATTCCCAATTTATGCCCCTGTAAAGGAGAAGGGAGTCAGCCTCTTTGTCTACCCTCAGCAATTCACAAGGCTGTTACAATCTCCAGGTCTTGTCGTTGCTGTTTGGTGAATTTCCAGAGAAGCAAAGGGTCTTAGGTGACTGTGTGTGAAAGCTGGTGCAAGATATTCCTGAAGCTGAATATATCTGTTGAGGAAAAGTGAAAAATCTTTCATTCCCATGCAAGAAGCACTGCAAAATTACCTCAGATCTGCACCTGTGCAGTACATGTGCATTAGTCTACAAGCATTAGCTAGATGTTAAGTGCTCCAGATAATAGTATCCTTTTTTTCACATCTCCTGCCTGCACAAGCCTTCAGTGACTTTTATATGTGGATTGGTGGCCAGTACATTCTGTACAGCCTGTTCCCAACATTGTACAATGGCAAAGAGAGCCCCTCCTTGTTTGCCTGCCAGGTGGTACTCTTCTACACTTGAGGTAGTATAGCAAGGTGAAAACAAAGGAACCTATCATTAGACATGTAATAGAAATCATTAAACCAGTGCGTCATATTTTAACAGTGACCTTGCATGGAAGAGCTTGCACAGGCACTCTATTCTGTAGATTGAAACAGTTGTGGGCTGCCTTTACCTGCCTAAGCCTTTTTCAGTGCCTCTTCTGTGGCATCCAGGAGCTGGGCAAGTGCAAGATCAAACTTTTGCTTTCTGTACCATGCTGCATCTTGCTGCGCTTTGCTTTAACCACAGCCTTTTAGAGCTCTCCTTGGTCCATAAAGCCAGAGAGAATAATGGCAACTGCCCTTACTTTGCACAAAGATATAGTAGAGCATGACAAAGTTTAACCCTAATTTAGGCCAGCTTTACAAAGATGCAGCTGCCTATCACAAGTCCAATAGTGTGAAAACCTGCACCCTCTGTTTCCCCCTTTATACCTTGGATATTCAAAAGCTGTTTAGAATAATTTCACTGCCTTTTTCTTTCTTGTTCAAATTCTACAAAAGAAACTTCCAGTGCACAATTGGTAAAGTACATTACAGACATTTTTCTCCTCACTGAAGGAAAAGCAGCTGTTCACCTTACTCTTAATTTCTATTTTTCTATTCATTGACTAGAGAAACTATCCAAATCTGTCAGGACAGAAATTGCCAACCCAGGAAAAAAAATTAAAAATCAAGCATTTTAACGAAAGAGAATAAAAAGTTTTCTTTGTTTCTTCCCCATTTCAGATGAAAGAACTCTTGTCCTTTCATTGAAGGAAACTTCAGGATATTCCCACCTGGAAACAACATGATATGCTTTAATTGGGATCTTATGGATATAAGCGTAATTGTAGGACATATATACAGAAACTTACATCTAACTGCTTAGATGTGCAGTAAAATCAGACAGAAACAGCAGATTCATGTTGGTAAAGGGATCTGGATTGTCAAATAGATTGGCCTGTAAAGGCAATTCTTTGTTATGAAGAACTTTTTTCAAGAGATAGAGGAAGGTAACAGTCAAAAGTCTGAAAAAAGGGACCATTTAATAAAGTTCTCTCCTTTTTCAGAGTGACATTTGTGGCTGACTAAGGAGCAAGGTATTTTATGCTGCATCTTGGACTGTAATGTGGTGAGGGGACCTTTGCATTCTTCCCACAAACTGACTAATACATAATTCAAAAAAAAAGTAGAATACATATAGATATGTATATTCAGTATTTCTTTAAATATATGCATATATCTTTAAATCTCAGAGGTTAAATAAAAAGTATCAAGCATTCTGAGTACAAACATCCTCTCCTTTTCCTCTGCCTTGGAGAACTATGGGAAACTGTCAATTCGTCTGTGGTAAGGAACAGACATCTCTCACAGCATTAGCTGGAAGAAAGACACGGTCTGTTTTAACATTCTCGTCATATATTTCACTCTCAAGTCTGGTCAGGAATATGTCTCCTTATTAGGACCATCATCATTTGTATTTTAAGACTAAAGTAGTTTAGTTTTAGAATCTAAGAAGTTTTTGAGACATCCAGAGCTAAGCTCCATTAAACTCTTTGACCTAAACCCTGTGAAGAGACATTAGTTCAGCAGTGAGGACATTATTGTGCAGCACATAGTGTGAGTACAAATCCTCTTCCCCTTCTGCCAGCCTGCCTTGCTCTCCCTAAAGTATTATGTTTTATATGAAAAAGCAGAGAACTATCTGAGGACCTAATGGATTATCAGATGAAATATGATCACCAATGGTTATGTAGTATAGTTAATGTTTCAATAGTTGCAGCAGGATCAGACAAAAGGGTTGGCTTTACTCTGTGGTTTTCTGACTTTGACTCAGTTCTATAGAAATTCTATGTCAAGTTATTTACCTCCTTACTTTTCAATGTCAAGTTGGTTTTGTCTTTCTACCTTCATTTTCTGTAATATTACCCTCCCTTGTCTTCTTTACAGCCAGTGGATGGAAGATGGAATGAATGAAATGGTTTATGAGAAGGAGATTGCTGTCCTTTTGAAAAAGGGTGACATACAATAAAATTACCTGATGTCACGAATCATGCTCAGGAAAAGGGATGTTTTTTACTTCTGATTTTCCTGATGGTTGTCAGTCAAGGTTTCTACCACTTTGTCTAGAACCAATGTGAAAGCTGATTTTAGGTGTTCTCTTTCTTTTCACAAAGCCTTATTGTGGAAATGAGGATCTTGGTTTATTCCATAGCTCAAGTGAACACCACAGTATTTTGTGTTGGCGCTTTTTCCAGACATGTAGCTTTCATGTCCAGCTTTTGCAACTCATGTTATTTCTTCTACCAGCACTAGCCAGTTCCATCCTTTTGAACCTTTTTGGGCAAAAAATCAGACTTCATCATTCAAATAGCATCTACAATCATTCCAAGTGATAGGTATGACACTTCTTAGACTGCTGTTTCTTTCCAAGAAAGATCAACGGGTGCAACCCGATTATCTCTAAAGTAAATGCTTTTGCATTCACTATCTACATCCTGAAAACTGGAAAATATTGTGTTAGTGACACCAGATGTCTACATTTATGTAATATACTACTCAAGCAGACTACTTCTCAGGAAATCATCCAACTTGTGTACTACTTCATCATAATCCTGTATTACAATGACATTATACAATTATTGCAATTGTATTGCTGCAGATCTATAACCAGTACAAAGCTGACCTCAGTTTCAGGACTTTTCTTCTGTGGCTCCTAAATGAGGTTTGGTCCTGATTTTAATATAATTTTCTCTAACATCACTACCATCAGGTGTTTCCTATTTTGTGAAGTGGAGAAGCCACAGCGAAGCTCAAGAAAATCAATCTGCACCCTGCCCTGAAACCCCCTGGCTTCAATCAAGTCCAGAGCATTGGGAACTTTGTTCATTTGTGCTTGGCAGTTTCTTATAAACTTATTTTTGAAGTCAGCAGCTGTGCTTCTCTATAAAATGCAGAATTTCAGAATTTGAAACTTATCACCTGCAAGCTCAATAATAGTCTGCCCTTTGAAATATCACCTTGTTCTGGATACTAAAATTTAATACTTTACTTCGATCAGAAGGGACATTGGCCTATGATGTTGTCAAGACCTATGATATAACAGATGCAGAAAGGCTGACAACAGAACAGCAGGTTGCTTGTAAAATCAAGCAAAACACTTTTCCTTTTAAAAAGAACTAAGACAGCAGGTTTTTATCCTCTTCGAACAGTTTTCAAAGTATATTCAAATATTATTTGTCTAATTGCATAACTTTGTAAATACATAGCTTTTTTCATTGTGAAAGACTGCCTAGAAATTCTACTATTCCTAAAAAATCTTAATTGTAAGTATCTGATTATTTTTCAAAGCATCAAACTAAGCAGTGGATATAATAACAGGTAAGTAGAATGATGTTTAACAAATCATTATCTGAAGTAATTGTCCAGTGTAATTCTCTTTTCGGTATTTCCTTTTCTACAGTAACTGTCTTGGTTACCAAAGTCTAAGCACATTTCAGCATTATTTTTATGAGCACTTTTCTTAATCCATTCAGTTAACAATGTTCCACTCCAGTGCTGGTGACAATACAGTTGCTTCAGCAAACTATGAGGTCAGAGACATTCGCTACCGACCTCAGAGAAATAATCAGTTAATCAATTGAAAGGAGAAAAAAAATAGTTCTGTACTCATCACCATAGTATATAACTGTCATATGTAAAATGAGAGTCACATCAATTAGCTTTGTCTATTCTTTCTCTCTCCTGATCCTAATGACTGAATTTCCCCGGTCTCCTTCAGGTGTACTATTCCCTGTGGGTTAAATCCCTGTTCAGTCTGAGAGAGTAATTCCATATTGTTCCAAGCATGAGGCAAATTTTATTTCACAATTCTATTTATCAAATAGAGATATACAAGCACAATCCACAACTTGTGCATAATTTCAGGTTCTTAACCACGTACTCAGACGGAAATGATTCCAGTCCCTTGGTCAAGCTGGGGGCCGCACTGAGAAAGCAGGAAGGAGGCCTCATTTTTTGAGATCTGAAGTTTCTAAGTAGGATCCCCTGTGTAACTGCAAATCTGCATTTTATAGTTTTGTACTGCAATTCCTAATGAAGAAACACAGCTCAAAAAATGTCATGGAGAGTGGGCAGCATTAAAACCCGCCTGGCCTGGGAACGGTTGTCCTTTCCCAGTAGATTCTTTTCTGACCCTGACAAAGCAGTTGATGAACTAACCTATAGACTAGCCAAGTGCTTCTGCTCAGCACACGCACAACTTCTAGCTTTCAGTGAGCTCCCATTTATATTGGATTATACAGCCAGATAAGAGCAGTAAAAAGCAGGTCAAGCAACTTGCCTGCGGTCACACAGCAAGTGAGTGGCTTAACTTCTATCTGATGACGATTAAACAGGCATTAAAAATACAGGAAATTCAGAGGGCTGAAAAATAACATAAGTACTTGAAAGTACAAAAATGGACCGTTAAGAAACCCAAATAATCTGCTTTGCCCCTGCAGCACTAACCATTTCTAGTTTCAGTTCTTTGTTCTTTCTTACCTAAGTCGCAGGTGGTATTATTTTTGGATCAAGATCTTTTTCTTAGGCCTTTCACAGGACTGCAGTCTCCGGCTACTGAAACCTGAAATCTGAAGAAGAAGCACACATCTGCAAAACCTCAGGTGGAGTGCTGAAAATGTGCATGGGATATTGGATTTCTGATTGCTTTGATGCTTACTGTCTTCATTACTATATGTGATGCTTCATCAGCATGCTCACCTTTGCTGTTTTCTAGTAAGTGCTATAATTTAATGATCTGGTTTTAGGGGTTAGGAAGTTTGTGTATGTAAGTACACTAACTCTGTGTTTAATGACACTTGTATAAATGGTAGCACCTGGAGTCTTGGGTTCAGTTTCAGCAAGGTACTTAAGCACATGCCTAGCTTAAAGCAAGCGAGCAGTCCCATTGAAGTTAATTAGACTTCCCTTGTACTTAAAGTTAGGCATGTGCTTAAGTACCTTGCTGCATTAAGACCTTAATGAAGATTGGGGTATAACTGCCTTTGTTGCAGTGTGTGTAATGTGAGTCATTTAGTATATTCAGTGTGGAGCTGGGAATACAGTAAAGCAAACCAGAAGTGGGTACAAACACAGTAAGGTTAGGATATAGCTTTCTAGGTGTTGTGGTCACTGCTAACACTTAGCGGCTTATTTTAGATAATAGCATCTCTCAAGGGCTTGCTTTCGATTTCTTTTTCTTTTTTTTTTTTTTCCCCTGTCTGCAGCCAGCAGGACTCACAAGCAAAGTGTCTTTGTTGTGTTTTAGGGTTTTAGGTACCAATATTGATAGAGAGATATTGATTTCAAGAAGTGGTCTCCCGGCTGCTTTAAGGATGTGCATGTGAGCGTTAACATTTTTTCCCTGGGGGACTGGATCTGAGGCCTTCTGAAGTCAATGGGAAGGCTCTCATCAGCTTTAATGGGCTTCGGATCAGGTCCTTAGGAAGTGAGAGAATTTCTTTGAGAACTGTGTTTTGTATCTCAGCCAGAAGTCAGTAGTACACCGCTCTGCAACTGTAGAGAGGAGAGCTAGATGAGGAAAGGGTGGGGAGGAGGATGAAGGTACACCTTGGACTGAGCAGTTGATTGAATTACCACCACTCATTTCTGCAGCACCTATCAATAAATTAATCTGTGGAGATTTCCCACTGAACAACTGACCCAGTTCCAGACTAGCTCGTGAAGTCTGCGCAGATCACAGCACAAGGTGACATGGCTTCAGGCTAAACATTGAAACTTTGTTCTTTGTCATTTACTGTAAATATACAGAGATACTGGATCTGCTATTTGATTAAAAAAAAAGAGAAAAAGAAAAAAGAGGCAAGGAATTTTACAGGATATAATCATGGAAACAGTGAAAGCAAAGATGTATGCAGTAGTGGGTAATTTATTTCTCTGATTCACATTCCTATTACTGAGATGAGAAGCACCATTAACAGCAACTTCCAAAACCTTTATAAATATGAATCCTGACACCAGTCTTACAAAAGATGGTTAGAGTAACAAGTTGGTTCGAGTTGGTTAGAATAACAAGTCCCATGCTTTCTATACTATTCTGTAATTGCTTCTTACTGTCAGATGTGGTGTAAGGTGGAAGAGTTTTTCATACTAACATAACAAACATACCCTGACATTAGTAAAAAAATAAACTGTAAGAAAACTAACACCCATACAGCCAGTTCTCACTGGATGCATGGGAGTGTGGCTTTTGGACACGTTGCTTAAAGACAGCCTGGAAGGGCAGCAATACCAATATTTGCTTGAACTTTTTTTAAAAATTGTGTTAATTTTGAGGAAGGTGAGGCTTAAGGATGGTTGGAGAGAACATTATGTACAGGTCATGAATGTTGTGATTTGAACAAAGGAAGAGGGGCAGTCCGAAGGCATTAAACATATATAGAGCAGCATACATTAGACCTTGTCAGACAGAACCTCTAAGATCCTGAATTTATCAAATGACAACATTCATTTTGTACTATGTAGAAGACAACAAGAAAGTCAGCAACTTCATGTGCTGACATTGCAGTAAAACATGATTTTAATTAGCTCACACAGAGGACACATTGAGGAAAAAGTGACATTTCATTGAGGAATATACTATTAAACACAACCCTCCTTGACCTGCCATTTATCAGGGTGTAACCCAAATGTCACATGACTCATCCTGTCTTTCTCATTGTCCTTTGAACTCTGGAAATACATGGTTCATTTGCAGAGACATGAGATCCTCCTGGTTCGTTGACACACCGTAGTGTTTGCTGCTTTTCTGTACAGTGGCGATGCCTCTGATGGAGTGCAGGAGGCATAAATCTTTATAGCAGTGGCTGATTTGAAGACTGAAATAGCTGCATGACGGACAGTTTAATTATTGAAGTTACCAACTGAGAGAACTTGGTGAAAAAACAGAATGAAAAAAGAATGGTACTTCAGAGCCATGCTAGATTGTCCTCAAATTTGAAAAATGAAACACAAACAGAAGCAAAACATAAAAATAAACATAGAACAACTGATTTAGGTTTAGTGTCATGCCAAAAACATGTTAGGCTTTGGCTACATGCAAGTCTAAAATATCTCAGTTGCTTTTATTAAATACACTAATGAAAAAGGTATGCTGTATTAATATTCCTATTCAGACTTCAAAGATAAAGGAAAATGTAAATACACAGTTTTACCTTATTTTCTGTGTATGTATTTAGCACATGCTCTACCTGACAATGCAAAAAGAAAAACAGGAGTTAAATTGCATCCATGATGTTCTCTCTACATTTCATCAATCTCATTAATGTCCCTGGAAGGAGATTTCTGTGATTAAAGCTCAGGACTGGAACTCTGGGGTTTGTTGTCCAGTCCCTAATTCTGCCAAATTCTCCTTCTGAATCTCAGCAAGCTGATGAGCTGTTAGTTCCCTATCTATAAAAGGGGAATAATAACACTTTCTGCCTCAAAGAGGGGTTGTGAGGGTAAGTCTGCTAATACCTCTAAGATGCTTAGATATGAGGGTGATGAGTGCCATAGGAAATCCTATAAATAAATAAAATAAACTGTGAGAGCCTGAGGCGCTGGAAGCTGCTGCCAAGGCTGTGCATTTCCACACTCCCCTTCCTGCGGGAGATGTGGCTCAGAGCCAATATGCAGTCTGAGAGCAGCTCCTGCATTACTGGAGCGTGTGTGTTGTTTGTTTTCACAAAGGGTATCCACCACCTAACTGAGGTAACCACAGTCTGTGTAAAACGCGATGGTGCTGGAGCAAGAGGGGAAAGGGGATGTGGTGAATTTGATATACCCAGTTTGGGCTGTGGTTGGCTTTTTTTTTTCTTTATTTTTTCTTTTTTGGGTGACAAATATGTTTCCTGAAACCCTTCAGGACTCCTTTATTGCTGTGGGCTGGTTCAATGGCTCTGATTTCCTTTGGGATTTCTGTTTGTTTGCCTGTCAGCTTGTGATGGCAGCTGGTGGGTCCGAGGGGTCAGCCCCATCACCTTGCTGGGCTGCCTCAGCCTGCCTGCAGCACAGCTGGAGCCAGGACCAGCAGTGGCAAGTCTTTTGCTGGCTTCTTATGCAGAGTTTAGGAGGAGGATCCTGGTGCTGATGTGGCAGTATCGAGATGGAGAAGAGAGCTCCCACAAAGTAGATGGCTGTGGTGGCTTGTAGGGGACCAGCTTTGCCCCTCTCAATGGGCCTTGTTAATTGGCGAGTGGGCATCATACTTCTGGCACTCTGAGTGGCCAAGACACTATATGTACGTGCTCGATGTCTGATTTTATCGGTGGCAGGATTCCCAACATCCAAGTGACTGCACTGAGCTGATACCCTACGGTAATGGGAATGTTGTACTGCTGATACAGTCCCAGGGAGGATTAATTTTTCAAGACCAGTTAAAGCAGTTCCTGGCACCAGCTGGCAAGTGAAAGCCCCTGTGAGAAGGGAGAGAGGAGTAGCAGTGCAGTCAGAGCATTCTCGCAGATCCCTACGGAAAGATCAGAGGAAAGGCTACAAGATCCAATCCCATATGCTTGCTGAGGAAACGCTGGCGGTTCGGAGCCAAGTGCATGCCCGAACGGATGTGTGCATGTGTGAGCATGCTTGTGACATCTGTGAGTTTCTATATAAACTACTGCATGACCAATATCAATTATGAAATGGGAAAAGAAGAAACAAATATGCTAAGATAGGTCTCTGCTATATGCTGAGCAGCAGGGCCCATGCTTTGTCCCAGGGGAAGAGACCATTGCAGGAACTGTGCAACAACACATTCTAGATTAAGCCAAGAAGAAATTGATAACCCAGAGAGGAGAATAAAAATTTTTCCCCTCCCATAAGAGTTTTTTTCCAAAAAATGCCCTAAAAAGCAGATTATGTTTCCACACAGTATTCCCAAGAGCCTGAAGGTTGAAACCAGGTTTTTCGCCCTGTGGTAGTAAAGAGAATAAAACCCCAGGAGGAGTGAAAATAAACATAGACTAGGTGCTACAGTAAATAAATAATCCATGATTAAGTTACCACCCCCATGCTGGGGCAGTAACAGCTGGGGCTTGATGGGCATCTCTCCTCTTAGCAACAGATCCTGCTGCCCTGCTGCTGCTTCCCCTTGGGAAGAGGCAGCAGGCCTGGCCCTTCACTTTTCATCTCTGTAATCCCACAAGAGGAATGACTGTCCATGGGCATGTCTATCTCCAGGGTTTTCCTCCCTGTTAAAAGACAGGAGGGGGCAAGAGTTG